>NC_083417.1:80367836-80550852 GCF_020745735.1 Hemiscyllium ocellatum
ACAGTAGGAGACAGTGTGGTGGGAGAGGATTGTTCCTCAGACTTGAGGCCTGTAAACAGCAGTGCGGTATCAGGATCGGGGCACAGTCCACTCATGTGCATCATCCACATAAACGATTTGGTTGAGAATATAGGAGTCATTGTTCCTAAGTTTGTAGATGTTCAAATTAATTTTATAGAGGGCAGTGAATACGGTTACCAAAGAGGATCTTGACCAACTGGGCCAGTAGACGAAGGAATGAAAGATGGAGTTTAAAATCAGGTGTTGGATCTTATTAAGACAAACCAGCGAGAATGATCACAGTTAATGGTAGAGCCCTGGCCAGTGTTGTCGAACAGATAGAGTCCAAGGGGTGCAGTTATATTATTCCTTGGAAGTGGTATCACAGGTGGACAGGGTGGGGAATGCGGAATTTGGCACACTTACGTTTATGGATCAGAACATTGAGTACATAGTTGAAGATATTTGTAACATTGTCCTCAATATTTCCCTTGGGCAGCGGAGGCTACGGGTTGATCTTATAGAGGTTTATAAAACCATGCAGTCCATAAGGAAGGTGAATAGCCAATGGTAGGTGAGTCCAAAACTAAAGGCATGCATGTGAGAAGGGACAGCAAAGATTCAAAGAGGGAGATGAGGGGCAACATTACCCACAGAGGATGGTGGAGAGATAGAAAGGAATGCCAGGGGCACATGGGAGAAACAAGAAAAAATTACAACATGGAAAAGACATTTCGGCAGGTACACGGAGAGGAGAAGGTTTGTAGGGATATGGGCCAGACGCAGGCAAATGAGTCTCGTTCAGTTTGGGAAACCTGGTCATCATGGACTAATCGGACTGATGGTTCTGTTTTCGTGCTGTATGAATCTGTATCAAGTTACTGGAGGAAGAGACTATTGAGGTAAGGCATGTTGTACACACTGAAGCAACTTACAGCGATAGGGATGGTCGTCTGGAATGCAGCACATTTCAAATATGGGGAGGAGCTATAGGGAAGGGAGCAGGTTACAGGGATGGGAACTAATGAAGGAATTACAAATTATTGAACAGACTGGTCCATCCGACATACCATAGATACAATGTTGGAGAGGGAACACAGAACAGAAAGATCTCAGGCAGCATTCCCACCCTCTTGTGGGAGGCCTGCTTTCCCCTCTGTTGTACGGATGCTCACTAAGACAGCACAGACCTGGATTGATAACTCTGAATTCCCGATGCTGTCTCAGTGCAAAGTAAGTTAAAGTAGGGGCGGTGATTGAGCTTTGGATTTGTCTGTACTGTGCTCCCCCTCCAGCCCTGTAACTATGTCATGTCTTGTTGGCCGATGTTTGGAGCCCTCTCATTGCTCTCTGCGCTGTGCACTGTGAGTGATCTTACCTCACTGCAGGATTTATTGAAGGCTGCAGGTCTCCCTGCCCTTTGTTTCTCTGGCTGACCAACCATCTTCAATGAGACACCCAGCAGCTGAGAAATCTATTGAGTCAGGAACTTCCTGAGTACTTACAGGAGACAGACAGAATGGAAAATTAGACTGATGCAGTGAAGGTTACATATGGAGAATGGCCCTGAGTCCCGCAGAGATCTGGAAAATCCCAGTCTCCATCCCCGGCCTGTGCTTCCTCGTCTCTCTGGAGTGGAGAATTCTGTTGGCTCAGGATCTGGAGTAGCTGCAAGAGCTCTGTGCCTCGGCATTTCAATACCTCAGCAGGGAGACTGTCTGCTCCAGCAGCCTTGTTGTTCTTGAGCTGGGGGACAGCCTTCTCTACTTCGTGTGGGGCTGGGGCATTGCTGAGCCCATGGTGTGTAGCGTGTTGTGGCATATGGTCAAGGACGCTCTGATCGATGACAGAACCCTGGTTGAGGAAATCTCTGAAGTGCTCCCCCCCGCGATGTTTAATGGTTTCTTTGTCTTTGATCAGAGTCACTCCGTCCTTGGCCAGCAGTGGGATGGGGCCTGGGGGGCTTGGGTAGTTAGGTGGAATTCAAATGGATTATGAAGTTCCACAGTGACCATTCCAAGTACACCCAACAGGTTGAAATTTAAACAAAGCAAACTGCATGGGTATGAGGGGAGAACTGTTCAAAGTTAACAGGGTAAACAGACTGAAATATATGCCTCTAAATTAACAGCAAGAAAATATTCAACAAAAGGACATTCCCTTGGCACAGACCAAACTTCTGAAGAAATACGAATCAGTGAATGCCTCAGATCTTTAAGGATCAAATTAGAATAAAACAGGCTTCGAAGACTGTCAATAAAATCCAACAATTCGGAAGGCAGAGTGTTTCAGAAACTGACAAAAGAGCGATCAAAATGTTTACGCAGGTGTTGAAGGGACAGCAAGGGTTATCCCAGTAAGAGGAGTGTTGTAGGAAGTGGAAACATTGTTGGTCTGTAACGAGATGATACGGGAGACTTGAATGTACTGGATTTGCTGACAGATACATGAAGAGTGATACGGGTTTCAACAACAATTAAAAGCCGATACGGATTGTTGTGGCAGGAGGGGTTGACAGAGTGAGGGAGGGCAATATGTGCTGGAGTTGGTTCAAGAGATATGGAGGATTATGGGACAGGGAAAGAATTACAAATACAGAGGAAGTTGTGGGACTCAAACCAGTTTATCGAGATAGAAAGTGTCAATGGGGTTTGACCAGACATTAACAGGGCAGGAGGGGATGAAGGACATTTGATAATGACAGAAACTGGAGGAACAGGAGCATATTTGAGTCGAAAGGCAGTTACAGACATAAGGAATGCTTTAGGGACTAGAGAAAGATACAGCGATAAGCGAGGGCTGTTCTGCATGAGGAGAGGTGCCAAAGCATACACAGAGAACTGAACATTCATACCACCACACACACATAAACATTCACAATCTGCAGGATAAATATCAACTACACGGTGGTGTCAGATGTGAAATAGGGAGGAAAATATGTCCTTTTATTGATACAATCATGGGATGTGGGTGTCACTGGCTGCACCAGCTTTCATTACCCACTTCTATTTGCAAGAGGGTAGCTCAGAGTTAACCATGTTGCTGTGGGTTTGGAAACACATCTCAGCCAAACCGAGTTAGAATGTCAGATGTCCTTCTCTTCAGGGTATAAGTGGACCAGATCAGATTTTCCTGATGATCAACAATGCTTTTTTGGTCATCATTAAATGGTTGCAAATGGTCTCAACCAATATCCTGTGCAGGCACAATATGGTGTCCCAACTCATTCTCCCAAGCTCTGACTAATGAAGGTAAATAGATCCAAATGCCTTCTTCCCTACCCTGTCTATCTGTGACACCACATCCAAGCAACTGTGTACCAGTACCCATCTCTGTCTCTTTGAAAATACTACTCAGAGCTGCACCATTAACTGTTTTTGTCCTACTCTTTTCGCCTGACTAAAATACAACTCCTCGCATTTAAATAAATTAAACTCCATCTGCTGGTCCTCAGCCCACTGACCCACCGGATCAACATCCCATGGTAACCTGAGACAACCTTCTTCACTGACCACTCTGACACCAACTTTAGTGTCATCCATAAATGTACTAACTATGCCTCCTATATTCTCCTCTAAATCTTTTATATGAATGAAGAAAAACAGTCGATCCAGTGCCAATCGTTGCCACACACTAATGGTCACATTGTCCATTCAGAACAACAAACCCATGCCACTACCCTCTGTCTCCTACCACCAAACCAACTTTGTATCCATTAGTGCAGCTCCCTGGATCACACCTTATTAACCAGTCGACTATGCAGAACCTTTTCACATCATCTTCCACTCATCCTCCTGTCCACTTCCTCAAAAACTCAATCAGGATTGTGGGATATCATTTTTCAAACATAAACCCATGCTGATCAACCTTAATCTGCCATTGCTTTTCCATCTGCATGAATTTCTTCGAATCTATTCCAACAATTCACACACCACTGATGTCTGCCTCAGTGGTCTGTCGCTTTCTGGAGTTTCATTGCAGCCTTAAACTGATGGAACAGCATGAGCCACTCTCCAGTCTTCCAGCACTTCACTGGGACTGTTGATGATACAAATAACTCTGCAAAGGGCCCTGCAATCTCTTTCCGAGATTCTCACAGAATTCGAAAAGCCACAAGGTATTTTATGACACTAGTAAGAGTAAGAGGATTCCTAACTAAGCAGTGGGGCGTCTTAGAAACCAAAGGGACAATCTGTGCATGAAGCCAGAGGAATTAGGTGAGGTCTTCAATGAACACTTCACACCTCTATTCACAAATGAGAAAGGCATTGTAGCTGGGGATTTCAGTTGGGACACTGAGGAACTAGAACATGTTAAGATCAATAAGGAGGAGGTAATAAATGTTTTCACAGGCATAAAGGTGGAGAAATTCCCAGTGCCAATGAAATGTATGCCAGGCTGCTATGGGAGGTAAGGGAGGAGATTGTTGGAGCCCTGGTGGATATATTTAATACTTTGCTGGTCACAGGTGAAGTGCCGACTGACTGGAGGATCGCTAATGTGGTTCCCTTGTTCAAGTAAGGCAGCAGGGTAAGGCCAGATAGTTACAGAGCAGATAGTCTGACAGCAGTGGGATGGAAATTATTGAGAACAATTCTGAGACACAGAATGGATCGGCATGCCAAAAGGCAACAATTGATTACGGATAGTCAGCATAGATTTGGTAGAGGAAGACCCTGTCAGATGAATTCAGCTGAGTTTTTGAAGTGGTGTCTGAAAATATTTATGAGAATAGTGCAGCTGATGTGGCTTCCATGGTGTTTATTAAGGCCTTTTGACAAGGTCCCACATAGAAGGCTGCTCCAAAAGGGAAGAGTTCACAGGATGCAAGGCAAGTTGGGAAATCGGATCCATAATTGGTGGAGGGCTGGTTTTGTGATTGAAAGCCTTTGCCCAGCGGGGGCACCACAATAATATGTACAGGAACCATCGCTGTTTATTATGTACATTAATGACTCGGATGTGAAAGCATAAGGTATCATTAGTAGGTTTGCAGATGACAGGAAAGGTGAAGGTGTAGTCCACAGTGAAGCGGATGTTCTCCGACTACAGTCTGATATCGATCAGATATAAACTGAGGAGTGTATTGGCAGATGGAGTTTACTTCTGATCAGTATGATGTAGTCCAGTGGGAGGTATGGACATCAGTCAGGCGTTTGATGAGATAAAGTGATGGAGAAGGTAAAGTCGCAGGAGTCCAAGGCGTCCTAGCTAGATGGATAGAAGAGTGGCGGGGCAACAGGAGATAGAGAGTAGTAATGGAAGGGAGTTTCTCAAAATGGAGAACTGTTCTGTGTGGTGTTTCACAGGGATCCGGGCTGGGACTACTTTTTTTGTGATATACTTACATTGTCTGAAGGAAGGTATACGTGGTCTGATTAGCAAGTTATGCAGATGACACTTAGATTGTTAGAATAGCAGAAAGTAGAGGGGACTGTCAGAGAACACAGCTGAATATAGATGGATTGCAGAGTTTAATGGAGAAATGGCAGGTATGAGGTGATGGAGTTTGGAAGATCCAATTCAAGAGTGAATTATACAGTAACTGGAAAAATGGCACGATGGTCTGCTGAGGAGACTTGGTCTGAGATCGAGGCGGGAAACTTTGTTTGAAACTGGAGAACGCTGATTGATTGTTATCTGAGAACTTCACGTCTGTTTACTTGGGAAAAGGAGGAGGTAGGTACAACATTCAAGAAGGTTCACTGGTGAGCTCTTGAACAGATTGATGTAAGATGTGAGCAGGGATTGATGGCTTTGGCTGGTATAAAACTGGGCCAGTACCCAAGTCCAGCTCAGTTACATCTCAGGCTGATGTTGGAGACAAGGATGAGAGCGCAGATACAAATGTTTAAATAGAATCTGGTCACAGGTGAGGTGCCCGAGGACTGGAGAACATACTTTATAGGAAGGGTTGTAGAAATAGAGCAGGGAACTATAGACCAGTGTATTTCAGATCAGTGTTAGAGAAAATTTTGCAAAAAATACATGTGAGTAGAAGGCTGTTTGTGTGACTTGAGACTGGTGTTCCCTGATGTACCACAATAATCAGTGATGTGTTCCTTATTATTTGTGGTATTTATAAATGATGTAGGTGTGAAAGTGGAGGGGGAGTGGCAGCATGATACGCAAGTCTGTGTTTGATACAAATATTTGCTGGGTGTTTGGCAGTGAGGAGGATTTTTTTATGTTACCGGAAGATACAGATGGAATGGTCAGATGGGCGGATCAATGGCAGATGGAATGAAAACCTCATAAGTATGAGGTGATGCACTTTGGAGGAAGGAACAAGACAGGAGAGTACACAATGAATGGCAGCACACCAGGAAGCTCAGAGGGTGCTTCTCCACGCATCCGTGAATGTAACGGGGGAGGATTAAAGATTACGTAAGAAATCATTGGAAACAGTAGGCACAGGCTTTACTCATCGAGGCATAGATCACAAGAGCTATGTAGCACTTTGGTTAGGCCAAGATGGAATACTATTTGAGGTTCTGGGAGCCACATTACAGGAAGGATGTGATTGTTCTGGAGGGGGTACAGAGATTCACCTCCTGGGAGGGCGTAGTTATCAGGGGTCAACTCACAACCATTGAACAGCATTAGGACGAGCACTTGAAGTGTCAAACCATTTATGGTTATGGGACTCATGTAGTAAAGTTCGAATAATATGGATCGTGCTGTAATTTCGATGCTATGCTTCTGTGATTGTATGTCTGTGGAAGGTCAATCATTGAACAGCTTACGACAGGATGTAACAGGTTTCAGAAGAGTACCTTAAACAAGCGCTAAACGTAAAAGTTTCTCAAAGTACAATATACCAAGGTGAAATGTTGGAAAAGATAATTGTTGCTTCCTTACAGTCCAAAACCAGCGAATGGAGAACAGGAAAACGGCAGGTTATGAAGCAAGTACTTCAGTTCTGCCTTCATGACAGAAAAAAATTAAAAACTTCCAAGCAATTCTAGGTCGACTGAGAAGAAAAAACAGGAAATACAATCAAATCAGTAAATAAATCAGTTTTGGAGCAAATATTTGGACTGAAATCTGATAAATCCCCATGGCCTGATAATCTATATATCTGATTCCTAAAGGAGGTGGCCATGAGAATAATGGATACTTTGCTTGCTGTCTTCCAAATTCCTGATGATTTTGACAGATTTGAGAGCAGCAAATATAACGCCAATATTTCTAAACGAGGCAGAGAGACAGCAGGGAATTACAGTCTGCTTAGCATCAAAGAAGCAGTCAGGACAATACAAGAGTCTATTAGAAAGAATACTTTGCCAGGAAACTTTGAGAATTAAATTAGTTTGAAAGTAATGAACATCGATCAAGTCAATGCCAAATTATTAAAGTTGAATCATATTTGAGAATCCGATTCGGAAATAAATTATGGCGGAGCAATAGATGCAGTGAATTTGGATTTTCAGAGACTATTTGATGGAGACCCAAGTCTAGTGTTGTGAAAATGCTATTCCTTTAACAAGGTCATGCTGTCCTTGTTTTATTTTTGAAGGATAAAAAAGCAGTGAATACGAAATGTCTGGGTTTGACTGCTCTAAAATAAAAGCATGTACAATAAGAAGCAAGCTATGCTAGATCTGGTCCTGTGTAATGAGACAGGAATAATTAATAACCTCATAGTTAGAAATCAACTTGGAAGGAATGATTACAGTATGGTTGAATTTAAAATACAGATGGAGAGTGTGAAGATAAAATCCAATACCAGTGTCCTGTGCGGAAACAAGGGAGACAACATTAGAATGAGAGCGGACTTGGCTAAAGTCGACTGAAAACACAGACCTTACAGGGAGAGTTGACTAGCAGTGGAATATTTTCAAAGGAATGTTTCAAATCCTTAGCAAAATTATATTCAGTAACAAGGAAAGACTCTAAGAAAAGGGGTAATCTGCATCGGGTGTCGAAACAATAAGCAAGGCTACCAAGTTTAAAGAGAGGGCAGGTAAAGTGACCAAGATCAGCAGGAGCCTAGAAGATTGGAAAAACATTAAAGGTAAACAGAAAGCCACTAAAAGAGCTATAAAGAAAAGTAGGATAGAACACAAGAAAAAAAAAACTAGCACAGAATATGAAAAGAGGTTGCAGATGATGCCCTAAATATATAAAATGAAAATGAGTGGCTAACGTAAATGTTGGTCCTTTAGAGGATGAGAAGGAGCACTCAGTTATAGGATGTGATAAAATGACTGAGGGATTGAGCAGTTATTTTGTATCGATCTTCCTAGTGGAAGACACTAATAACATGCCAGTAACTGACAAAGAGATGAGGGTAGGTGAGAACATGTGCATAATCATTATTACGGAGGAGGTAGTGTTGGGTTAGCTAATAGATCTAAATGCAGACAAGTCCCCGAATTAAATGCATTCCAGGCTATTAAAACGATAGGGGGAGAAATAGCAAGAGCAATTCTGGTAATTTTCTAAAATTTGCTGAACTCTGAGGCAGTCCCAGCAGATTGGAAAACAGCAAATGAGATGCCAATGTTTAATAAGGCTGGTAGATAAAAGATGGGGAATTATAATCCAGTTAGCTTAATCTATGTAATAGGGAAGATGCATGAACGTGTTATCAAGGGAAAAATAGCAAGACATTTTGACAGAAATCGGCCCATTGCGCAGACACAGCATTGGTTCTTGAAGGGCAGGTCATGCTTAACAAGTATTTTGGTAATGTATGGAGACATTATGAGCAAGGTAGACAACGCCACGCCTGTGGATGTGGTGTATCTCGGTTTCCAAAAGGTCTTCGACAAGGTGCTGCACAATAGACTGCGGCAGAAGATAAAGATGGCGTTATGGGTAAAGTATTAGTATGGATAGAAGATTGGTTGACTAACAGGAAGCAAAGGTTGGGTCTAAATGAGTGCTATTCATATCAGGCAACCAGTGACTAGTGGCGTGCTTCAGGGATCAGTGTTGGGGCTGCAATTATTCACAATTTATATAAATGTTGTCGAGTTGGGAGCATCCGTAGTGTGTCAAAGTTTGCAGATGACACGAAGATGAGTGGCAGAGCAAAGTGTGCAGAGATCCAAGAAACTTTTTAAGAGGAACACAGATACTTTGACTGAGTAGGCAAATGTCTGGCAGATGGAATACAATGACAGTAAATGTGAAGTCATCCATTTTTTAGGAGTACCAGTAAAAAGGATTATTACTTGAATGGTAACATGTTGCAGCATGCTGCTGTGCAGAGGGACCTGGGTGTCCATGTGCACGGATCACACAAGGTTGGTCTGCAGGTTCAGCAAGTACTGAGGAAGGCAAATGGTATGTTGTCTTTCGTTGCTGAAGAGATTCAATTTAAAATCAGGTAAGTTATTTTCCCGCTGTACAGGGTGCTGGTGAGGCCACACCTGGAGTATTGTATGAAGGTTAAGCCGCCTTAATTGAGAAAGAACATACTGGCATTGGATGGGATGCAGAAGAGTTTCATTGGGTTGAATCCGGAGTTGAGAGATTATTTCTTGCTTTTTCAGATAGTTAAGTTATTCTATCTGCTATCCTCTTCTGTTTGTGTTTCATTCAGCTGCATCACTACTGGAATATCCACCATAAACCTGCTCAAGTCAATGAGCAAAGGTTGGGTATGCGCTACTTCCTTGAAATGTTTTGAGGAGGTCTGTCCTGGTCCATAACAGTGTGTAGCAGCTAGATCTAATATAGTGGCATGGATTGAGAATGGGAGAGTTTAAAGGAAAAAGTGAATCAGTATAAACAGTTCTATATATTTTGGAGTGAAAATCAATGACTAGCATGATAATCCAGGAATTGATGTTTGGACCCCAGCTATTCAGAAAGCATGTCAAACATTTTTTCATGGGCATTGTATGTAATCTTTCCAAATCTGCTGATGGCCCCAAATTGAGATCGTGAGTGGATAATGAGGATGTAAAGAAGTTCAAAGGTGATTGAGACAATTGCAGGGAATGGGCAAATACGTGGCAGGTGAAGAACAATGTGGATAAACGTGACATTGAGCACATCGGTTGGAAAAATAGAATAACGGTCAGCATTTCAATAGGAATTGATGTAAATCTGTCGCTCTGTGAAGAGACGTATGTGTATACTTTTGTTGACTTCTTCACCAAATTGACGGACCGAAGTTCCTACTTCATTTTCTTTTTATCCAGATAGTTAATCATTTCAAAGAATATAGAGTATGTAGTGTTTGGGAAGAGTCAATTAAAGAGTTGTTTGGCCAAAAAGCAGAGTGGAGAAGGCTCAACGGCTTGGGTGATCTACCCCTTTCCCGATGTTTCTGTGCAGTCTGTGGGAAAGCTCTGTAAATGTTGTTGCAAACTCTCGGATGTTAGGAAGGAGGTCTCTGAAGCGTCGACAGGACTGTGTGTTCCCGTTTCCTTTTCCGATGCAGAGGCTGGTGTTCTGTCCGGGTTCATCTTTTAAAACCTCTGAACAGTTTGATACAACGGCCTTGCAGTTTTGGAGACGACTGATGAGTTTACCACATGGCTGTGTATCTGGAATCACATTTCGGCAGACTAGGAAAGCATGGGAGATTCACTTCCTAAAAGTGCAATGGGGAAGAAAATTTATATTGACAATTAACATGGGCTTCCATGCCTGTATTATTGGCACCAGACTTTACAGCTCGATATTTTATTAATTGCTTCTAACTTCCACCAGCTGCCAAAACATTAACTTGGTCGAGATTAGTAATCCGGTAACATTTCCACAACAGCACCATCTCCTATGGGACACCACACTGAGCTGGTTATTTCTTTGCTGCTTGACATCTCTGGCAGGAAGAACTTTCACTAATTTGATTGTGGTGATGGGACTGAGGGGGTGGTAATTGGTCAGCTTGTAATTATTCCCCTCTTAGGGGATGGAACATATTTAAGAAATTTTCTACATTGCCAGGGAGATGTCAGAGTTGGAGCTGGAATGATACAGCGTCCTCAGAGACACGGCTTGTTGTGCAGCACAAGTCTTCAGTCCTTTTGCAAGAATGGTGTCAGGGCCCATTGCCTTTGTCGTATCTAATGTGTTCTGCTGTTTCTTCATGTCACGTGCAGCGAATCGAATTGGTTGAAGACTGGCATTTGTGATTCTGTGGGCGTCATTCAAGCAACACCTCTGGCTGAGGATGGTGCAGAGACGGCATGCTTGTCTTTTACACTAACGTACAAGAAGCTTTCATTCTTTCGAGGAATGGTAGAGCAATAGCTTCAGCAATAGCTGCTGCGATGTTAGTCTAATAACCTCAGTAGTGTTCTGGTGATCTGAGTTCGAATCCTGTTACAGTAGATGGTGGAATTCAAACCCAATACTTGTTTGGGATTAAGAGTCTAATGATGAAATCATGAATCAATTGCCAATTGTAGGACAAACCCATCTGGTTCACTGATGTCTTTAAGGAATGGAAACGGCCATCCATACCTGCTCTGGACACATGTAGCTCCAGAACCATAGTAATGTGGTTGACTCTTAACTACCCTGTGGGCAATAGGTGACGCCCTAATCCCATTGAACAATGTTGCTTTTAAATAATATTTGTGGTGTCCTCTTTAATCGTCAGTTGTTTCATAGTTCAACTCCATTTCTGACTGGATGTAGCAGAACTGTAGAGCTTCTATCTGATCTGTTTGTTTTGTAATCATTTCGCCCTCTCCCTCAGATATTAGTCCTGCTGTTTGGAATGTAATTACAGTGGCCAAGTGCTGTAGCTTTAAATGGATTGTCATCAGTTTTAGGTATACATGGTTCTGACACTAGTACATTCACCAACTCGTCTCTGAAACATCGATCAGATTAATGGGAATGATAGACGGTGGGATTATCCTGGGCATAAAGTTACAGATTGTGATTCAATACAATTTTCCTTCTGTCCAGCTGTGATCGACAGTACGACATGAATTCCCAGTTTTGAGCTTCAATTTCTGCATTATAATTCAGCCGTCTATCCCCAAGTTCACACCGAGACCCATTCACCTATCACCCCATGACCTACTCTGGTTTCGGATGTGGTAACACTTACATTTTCATATTCTCAATTTTCTGAGCGTTTGTCCATGATGTCACCCCTCTTAACTGTCATGATTCTCAAAATCGTTAAGCACATTCCGACAGGCAGCATCGTGCGTCCGTGGTTAGCGCTACTGCCTTACAACACTACGGACCCAAGTTCGATTCCATCCTTCGGAGACTGTCTGTGTGGAGTTTACACATCCTGCATGGGCTTCTTCCAGGGGCTTCGATTTCCACCCACAGTCCAAAGAAGTGCAGTTTAGGTGCATTGGCCTTGTTCAATTGTCCATTGTGTTCAGGGATGCGTAGGTTGGGTCCATTAGTCAGGGATAAGTGTAGGGTATGGGAATGGGTCTGGTTGGTTTAGTCTTCAGAGAATCGTTGTGGACTTGTTGGGCCGAAGAGCCTGTTTCCACACTGTAGTGATTCTAATTCTAACATTCATATGGATCTTTTCCCTTCCAGTCGTGCCATCTTCGGTGTTTAGATTGAATGTGCTTCCCTCTGTTTCTCTCCATGGTTTTCATTAAGAACTCTGTAACACCAATGATGCCAGTCTTATGTCGTTTCAGAACCAATTAATTTCCACATCTTGCATTATTGTTCACTCCCCGGTGTATGACACTCCATGATGGACAGGGCATTTGAGCGGCTTGGACACACGTCTTTCAAGCTGTTCGAAACCAGAAATTGCTGAAGAAATTCAGCAGATCGGGCAGTATCTGTGGAGACAGAAAAACAGAGACATTGTTTCAAATGCAGCGTGATCCTTATTCAGAACTGAAAAGAACTCCTTAATCCCTTGACAAAAGTGGACGAAGGATGATGGGAAACAGAGCATGTGGAGATAAAATGCCACAAAGGAATGAGCTTTTAACTGTGGTGAAAGAGAAGCAGATGTAAAATGGGTGTAAATTCAAGTGTAAATGGGAGAAATGGTTTCTCTCTACTGAGTGCAAGATAAACAAGTCACAGACAAGGTCATAGGGAAACCAGGAAGCAGAACGTCGGAAAAATGGAGAACAGCCATAATAGGGTCAGGTTGTATAATTATGGAATTGAATATTAACTCCTACAGGCTGTAATGTTTCAAAGTGTAAAATGAGGTGTTACTCAAGCTTGGATTGTGCTTCTTTGGAACATTACAGCAGCTCAGGACCGAAAAGTCAACATGAGAACAACATAGGTTATTGAAATGGGAAGCAAGGGGAAGGTCGGGATTATTCCTACAGACAGAGTGGAGGTGTTCCTTAAAACAGTCTCTGTTTGGTCTCCCAAGTGTAAGGGAGACTGCATTGTGAGCAGCAATGACAGGAGACTGGATTGAACGAATACAAGTGGCATGCTGCTTCAACTGGAAGTTGTGATTTGGACCTTAGAGAGTGAGGAGTGAAGAGGTGAATGGGCAAGTGTTGCACCTTCAGCAATTGCATGAGTAGGTGCCAAGGGGAGAATGGGGAAGTGTTCAGGGTGTTCAGAAATGGTCCCGTGAAATGCTGACAGTGGACGTGAGGGGAAGATGTGTTTGATTGTGTAGTCCTGCTGGAGATGATGAAAGAGGCCGAGGAGGATTCCATGAATGTGGATTCTAGTGCAGGAGGAAGTGATAACAAGGGGAGATATATTATTGTTCTGGGAAGGAGGGGACGTACTGAGGGTGAAACTGTGGGCGATGGGAGAGTGACAGCTGAAGGACCTGTCCACCGGAGTTAAGGGATTTCTGGTTTGAAGAAAAAGGAGGTCACGTCTGAGGCAGTTCACTGGAATGTGGCGTCATCAAACAGAAACAACAGAGATGGAGAAACTGGGAGAATGGAGTCAGCATCCGCTGATCATGTATTCAGCCACATGCATAAGTTCCTCCTGAATGATTGAAAAGAACCAAATATTTAAATTGAGGATTTCTGACTCACGTCTGGTCTGAAGAGAGATGTGGAAATAGACCCAGAGGAAGGTCAGTGGACATACAGGAGCAGACATTCAAGCAGATATCCCATGTCGCTCAGGAATTATTGTTTCTGTTCGAAAAGAAGGAATCAGAAGAACATGAACCGCCCGTGGTTGACAAAATCTGTCAAGGATACTATTCAATTGCAAATTAACGAGCATTAGTGTGTGCCCAGATTTAGGGTGTATATTAGAGGGACAATGAGCAGGTGCTGGGCATGAATTTTAGCTGTGCTTCCTGAATTACCCCCAGAAATCCCTGCCATTGCTGCTCCATCCTCTCCCTGTTCATCTCCCCTTCCTGATACCAGGTTATCCCTCTCCAATACAGAGCACATTCTATCACATTATGGTTCCCATCTGAGGCTTTTTGATCAGGTCTAACTTCCCTGCGCGAGCATCAAGCTGTGTTTTGTGCTGCCACTTTGCCTTTGGTCTCAGTGTGACTCGGCCTCTCCATTCATGTTGTTTTAAACCTCCCACTCACATCTCATTCCAGAAAGTTTCCTTCTTGGAGTAAACCTTATTTAAAACACCTACGTTCCCCCCACCCCACCCACACTGAATTCACACTGTGATCCAAATTTCAACAAGTATACTCATCCTTCATCTCACTCTGCTAAAGGTAACTGCATACTTACAATGTGGTATAAGAATTCCCCTTCTTACTTGGATTTGGCCAAAGATACGCTTTCAGTGTAGGGATCATCACTCTCTTTCGACAAAGAAATCCCAGTGTTTGACTTTCTAATGGCACTGGTAAGGATTTCACGCTGTCTTAGTATTGTTACTTTGAGATAAAACAAATCACAGTATAAACTATTGTCTATGTTGTTTACCTGTCATTTTGAATATAGTTTCAAATTTGCAATGCTTACGATTAAATGCTTGTTCTTGAAGTTAGTATTAGATGGAGTGGAGGAGGTTGAAAAGTGACGTTATAGAAGTTTATAAAATCATGAGTGTCAGCGATTGGGTGGAGAGCCAAGATATTTTACCCCGGAGAGTGGGGGAGGGGAGGGGTTCAAACATAGAGTACATCGTTTTAAGGTGAAAGGGAGAAGATTTAAAAGGGCCAATGGTGCAACTTTTTCACATATAGGGAGATGTGTGAATGGAATGAGCTGCAAGAGGAAGAGTGGTAGATGAAAGCATAGCTACAACATTTAAAATACATTTGGACAAATATAAATGGTAAACGTTTAGAGGCATATGGGACACGTGAAAGCAGATGGGACTAGTTTAGTTAAGCATGGACAAGTTGGACGAAAGGGTCTGTTTTGTGTGATATGACTGTATGAATCTAGAAAGCGAGGAAAAAGGGGAACAAAAGATATGATGTAAGTAAATTGGCAAGAAATATAAAATCAAGGGTCACAAAATTTCCTGTGTATATAAAAAAAGTTCAAAATAAGTATGTGACCTTAGGTAGAAATGAAGAATGGAAAGTATATTGAGGTCATTTGGAGGGTGTGACTGGGGAACTGGCTACAGGGAACAGGCACCAGTACTTTTCATTGTTCCTCACAGGGGGAGGTACTGTAAGCATGTCAATGATATAAACAAAATGTTAATAGGAGGCAAGTTTTTGAACTGACTGTAACAAAAGGAACAAAGTTTTTTGGCAAACAGATAAGAGTAAGGTTAGACCGGTCAGCAGTAATTCACAGTTGTTTTTATTTTTAAAAAGTGGTTACAGAGTGCCTGATAGTACTGTGTGAAAGATTCCATAACTCTCTGGATATCAGGAGTATTCCAGCGAAACTGGAGAACTTCCAATGTGGCGCCTGTCTTCAAGAAATGAGCGAAACAGAAAGCAGGAAACATTTAGCCTAACCATTATTACTGGGAATCTGCGAGAGTCTATTATTAAGGCAAGAATTGAAGGGCATTTAGAAAAGCTTCACGCAGAGTCAGCGTGGTTTTCTGAATGGGAAACTATATTTTGCCTGCAAAGTTGTTCTGGGAGCCCTGAAAATGTAACAAGCGGACTTGATAAAGGGGAACTCGTAGGTATGTGGCTTTCCAGAGTTTTTCCACAAGGTATCACAAAATAAAGGGTCTTACACAAGACAGAAGCTCATAGTGTTACAGACAATGTATTAGCATGGGATGACGGATGGTTAACACATAGTAATCAGAGTCCGGATTAATGGATCGTAAATATAAAGATATATCTACTGGCGTATCACAAATACCAGTCCGATGGCATCAGTTATTTACAGTCTATTCTGACAGCCTGATGGCGGGAGCTGAATGCAATATACATCCGAGTTTGAGGATGACACTGCGAACCAAAAATGCAGGCTGTTATTTCACGAAGAAGGCTCCCAACAAAGGAGCAGTTAAAAGGGATTGGAGTGTTCCTGTGTATGAAATATAAAGTCAGCGTGGTGTTGCAGCAAGTAACTAGGTTGATACAGTACACAGGTTCCTGGGATGAAAGGGTTGAATTATTGAATACATCTAAAATGGTGAGGCGATTATTCATTGTGCTTGAAATGAATGAGCGTGATATTACTGAAACTTAAAGGATACAGAGGGGGCTTGACAAGGTAGATGCTGAGAATGTGTTTCCACACCTGGGCTGAATCTCTAACTCAGGGACAGAATAAGGGACATCGATTACAAACTGAGATACAAAGAAGTGTCTTATTTCAGGAGGTCGAGAAGTCTGAATTTCACTAACCCAGAGAGTTGTGGAGGCTGGGTCACTGAATGATTTTACAGATGGGCTGGATTGGTTTTTGACATATCAGCGAGTTGAGGCATATGAGGGATTAGCAGGAAAGTGGAGTTGAGCCCTGGAGGTTGAGAAAACGTCCCCTCCATGGTGACCTCTGTCAGTGTGGGGAATTGAACCTGTGCTATTGGCCTCCCTCTGCATCACAAACCAGCCGTCCAGCCAACTGAGCCTGTGTGACTGTTTCAGACAGAAACACTCACAGACAAAGGGCAAGAGAAACTTTCATAACAAGGAAAAAGGTACAATTCAGGTAACGGTCAAGGTACCAGCTGGGGATAAAAACGTTCCCTGCTGGAAATTGTGGAAACAAGTGTTTAGATGCTATCTTGAGCTGAATGCAATACGATGACACAAACAAAATGCCCAGAATAATAATTGTGTTTAGATATCGACAACTATTAAATAACAGTATATTTCTGATTGGTCTGTGTGATGCATGCTTACCATTGCATGAAAATAGAAAGCTGATGGGATATATTGGTAGGAGTGTCCGTCCCCACTGGAAATGCCTAAGGAACACATACTTCAAAAAACCCAGGATAAAAATTACTGGGTGTTGTCTGGTCAGAGACAGGAAGCCGGGGGCTGAATGCATGAAAGTGCCTATAAAATGGAGCTCAGGAGACAGTCAGATTACTCTCAATCTTATTAAACGTTAGAGCACATTTGAAGGACGGAATAGGCTCATGATGGATTTCAATTTCGTGTGCATGTAATTTTAATTGTTAAAAAACACACTGTTCCTTTCCCTCATGTTTTCCACACTGGGGCACTTTCATTCGCCTGAAACTGGGAATTGTTTGGAACGTTATCTGGAACATTCCATAATCATCACTGTCCAGACCAGTCTATAAATGAGTGGGGGTATCACAGAGGCTAGAGAGAGAGATAGGAGGGGGAGGTGCTGCCTGCAGCAGTGAGAATGTTGGAGCATGAGCCTTGTTCGGGGCAAGGTGCTATAACAGATATACAATGAATGTGAGGAAGCAGAGAGAGAATACAGCGACCCATATCCTGACAGAGTGGGGAAGGTTATTGATGCTTGTCCTGTATTGCTGGACATTTCTTCAGACCGCAGATACTGCACTGAGCTGGGTGGGGAGCTCAGACCATGCTCGGTGGGTCTGGTGGTGTGATTCCCTTTGAGAAGAGAATGGTCCCCCTCTGTACTACCCCATCCACCAGGACATCAATGCCCCTGTCGACAAACCCGTGGTGTAATTGTCCCTTATAGATGGATGGAGCTCTTAAAGATAGTGGAATCAAGGGTTACGGGGATTTGGCAGGACCAGGATATGGATTGTGATTGATCAGCCATAATCATAATGAATGTTGGTGCTGGCTTGAAGAGCCGAATGGTCTACTCCTACACCTATTGTCTATTGTGTATTGACTATTGTCTCATCTGCCATGCTCGGCCTAAACGAGGCAGGGCATCTCCAAACTGAGAAAGCACAATTATTTGCCCACCGGCGTTTATTTTTGGCATCAATGCCAGGGATCACGGAATATCCAGGGATTTCTGGCGATGGTGAATACCTCCAACCATGATGAGTGGAAGAATTAGGCTGGCATTGAATGACAGGGACACCATGCGGTATGGTGGTTAGTTAATAAGGTGAGTTCGATAAGATAGCATCAGGAAACTCGATCAGTCTCATACAGCCAATCCCTCTGTCACTCAATGTAAATGACACTGAGAGAGATTAGTGTTAGATTCAGCCCAGAGTCAAAGACTCTGCAGACCCCACTCCTAGGTACAAAGCAGCACAACAAATCCTCATCCAAATCTCTCTATCATCTCAACTCACACCAATATCCCATTCCCCCATCATTCCTGGTAATGTTGGCTTATGTTGTCAGATGCTATCGACATGTCTACATTCAGAAATTTGAAACCAGTGAACATACCTTTCCATGACATTGTTTATCACACCCCGTCCCCCACCACCTCCCCCCCGCACCACAACCTCCCCCTCCCGCGTCTATATCCCCAACTACTTTCATTTACAGTGGTGCAATCCTACTGCATGGAGACAGACCCTTCAGCCAGAATTGGTCCATTCCGACCAAAATGGTCCACATTCACTCCATATCCCTGCACGTGGCCGATATCCTTCTCAACCTTTCATATACATGTGTTTTTCGAACAAAATGCAGCGAGATTTTGTAACATCGAGAAAGGCACCAAGAAGAATCTCGCTGAATCTACCATTCAACTCACCCTGGTGCTCAGTTTTTACACAGAAACAGTTTGACTGCAGCTTAGAATCAAGAAGGAGAAGCAAACACTGGTGGGTGATGTGCATGGAAGTCAATGCTGCAGGGAAAGCTTTGCTTATGTTATAAATAAGAAATTATATACACAAGATTTTGCAGGAAAAACTCAACGGGTTTGGTTGCATCTGAAGGAAGACAGTCGAATGTTGTGACTCCCGAAGCCCGGTCAGGCAGAATCCGTGGAGCAGGAAAGACGATGTTTCAGGCATAAATCCTTCATCAGGAATTCCCTTTAGAATTCAGTGCATTTGCAGTTGTCACTTTCTCACAATCCTTTGTCAGAAGAGAACAAAGTCAATGTTTCAAATCTGGGGAGTCTTCAACTGAAAAGTATTGGTTACCGATCTCCAGTGTATACTGCTCTTTGTTTTATTTTAGATCAGCAATTATCTTTCATGCTGCAGTATTAATAGAGCACTTGATCTGGAAAGGAGGGGAAGGAATGAGGGCAGATATGCAAGAAATGTGTCAGTCACAGCTTACGGCCCTGTCCATTGGAATGTGAATCCTGGGGAGAAGGTAAAGGAGGGCTTGGCAGAGGCTCCACGCTGGAATTCGACATCATCTGAACAGATGTGACAGATCCAGAGACAGTGGGAGAAATCAGTCACTCACTCCGATGGTCGTTAGGTGGCAAAGAGGCCAAAACTACTGCCTCAGCCCACCAATGACCTGGGTTCGTTTCCACCTTTTGGTGATTCTTTGTGCGGTGTTTGCAATTTCTCCCAGTGTTTGTGTGGGTTTCCTTCGGGTGCTTGGTTTTCCTCCCACAGTCTAAAAATGCACAGGATAGGTTCAGTAGCCTCACTAAACTGCAGGTTAAGTGGATTGTCTAAGGGAAATGTAGAGTTACTGGAGTAAAGTATGGGTGTGTTGGTCAGCATGTTATCTGGAGGATCAGTGTGGACTTGATGGGCCAAATGGCCTGTTTCCACACTGCAAGGTTTCTATAGTTTCTATTTAGCTGTCTGTGTTTGGAAACACTTCCCAGGATCCTGCCTACAAGTGCTGACCCAATTTGGCTCACAAAAATGCTACACCATCCGTTTGTCTGACATTAACTCCATCAGCCACTCCTCGGCACTTTGGCACATCTTATCAGGATTCCGTTTTACTCTGAGTTAATTTCTTTACTATCCACTACTTCACCAATTTTGGTGTAACCTGTAAACTCACTAACCATTCCTACTCATATTCACATCCAAATCATTTACATAACAGACAAAACTCATGAGATCCTTGTGGCAGACTGCTGGTCACAGGCCTCCAGTCCAAATAAAATATGCTGCACCAGCATTACCTTCACCTCTTAACTTTGAACGAATTAACTACAACTCTCCCTGTATTCCATGCGATCTAACCATGCTTAACAGTTTACCACATGGAACCTTTTTGAATGCCTTGTTAAAGTCCATATTCTACTCCACAGTTCTATTTTTGTGCCTTCATCAATCTTATTCGTCACTTCTTCAATAAACTACATCAAATTTGTGAGACAAGATTTCCAACATGCAAAGTCATGTTGACTATCGCTAATCAGAATGTACTTTTCCAAACACAAGTAAATCCTGTCCCTCAGAATTCCCTCCAACATCTTACCCACCAATGACATCAGGACCTGCGGTCTATAGTTTCCTCACTTTTCCTTACCAACTGTTCTTAAACAATGGCACAACCTTACCTGTGGCTGTCCATGATAAAAGTATCTCAGCCAGATATCAAACAATGCCTTCCCTAGCTTCCCATAAGATTCTGGGGTACACCCGATCAGGTCATAGAACACAAAACAGTGTAGCACAGTACAGGCCCTTGAGCTGTTGATGTTGTGCCGGCAGTTTCTCCAACTCTAAGATCAGACTAACCTATGTGCCCTGCATTGTACTAACTTCCAAGTGTCTGTCCAAAGTCACATAAAATGTCAGAGGGAGTTATGCACCTTAATGCCTTTTAAGATGGCCAGATCCTCATCTTCAGTAAGATGGACACTTTTCAAGATATCACCATTTATTTCCTCAAGTTCTCTACCTTCCATATCCTACTCCAAAGTAAATACTGATCCAAAATAGTTATGTAGTATCTCACCAATCTCCTATAGTTCCACACATCGGTCACTTTGCTGATCTTTAAAGGTCCCTGTCTTCTCCCTCGTTACTCTTTTGACCTCAATGCATTGGTAGAATCTCTTTGGAATGCCCCTTACATTATTTTCGAAAGATATCTTATGCCCCTAGTTTACCCTCCTGATTTCCCTATTTAGTATTAGCCTACAGCCCTGGTACTCCTCGATGGACTCACTCGATCCCTACTGTGTATACCTATCATATGCTTCCGTCTTTTTCTTGAACAGAACCTCAATTCCGCTCGCCATCCAGCATTCCAGACACCTAACAGCCTTGCATTGCTCGTGAACTAGAGCATACTCTCTCTAGACTCTGTAATCTCATTTGTGAAGGCCTCCAACTTTCCTGCCACAAGCTTCTCCCAAGCAGCTTTTGAAATTTCCAATATAAAGTGTTCAAAGTTGGCCTGATTCAATTTGGAACCTTACCATTTATGTCAGGACTGTTCTTCTCCATAAGTATCTTAAAACTGGTAGTTACTGATTAACAGGCTCTAGAAGCAGAATGGCCTCCTCCTGTCCCTCTGTAATAGGCTCAGTATTCTGAATGACCTCCTCCTGTCCCTCGGCAACAGACCCGAGAAGCTGAATGACCTCCTTCTGTCTCTCGATAACAGGCTCAATGGGCTGAATGGCCACCTCCTGTCCCTCTGTAACAGGCTCAATAGGCTGAATGGCCTCCTCCTGTCCATTTGCAATAGATCCAAGAGTCTGAATGGTCTACTCCTATCCCTCTGCAAAAGACCTGAGAGGCTTTATGGCCTCCCACTGTCCTTCTGTAACAGGGTCGAGAGGCTGAATGGTCTCCTCCTGTCCCTCTGTGACAGACACATGGGCACAGAATTACCTTCTCCTGTTCCTGAGCAGTACTCTCAATGCTCTGAATGATGTCACAAGGAGTAGCATTGCACAACGCCAATGGGCAATAAATAGTGGACACTGGTTTATTGTCTATGGAAGTGTTCCCACTGGTCACCT
Organism: Hemiscyllium ocellatum; assembly: GCF_020745735.1. Lineage (NCBI taxonomy): Eukaryota > Metazoa > Chordata > Chondrichthyes > Orectolobiformes > Hemiscylliidae > Hemiscyllium > Hemiscyllium ocellatum. The sequence continues at coordinate 80,389,922 of NC_083417.1, forward strand.
TATGCAGCTAGTCTGTTAATTTATCTCTATCTCCCTTTATAAACAGTATTTATTATAAACAGTCCTGCAGTGTTTTTGCACTACTCCCACATACACAGAAGAAAGAATACGAAGATTTAAAGATTTATCGACCATCCCTAAACAACGCCCATCTATTCCACGCAGACTGAGTAAATGTTCCGTTTTATTGGGATAGGATAAGTTACGTAAGGAAGGGGTTAACTGAGCCTGTTTGCTTAGTGAGTGCGCTTAATGCCAGTCTCCATGGATTGTCCATGGAGGAGTTCCATCTTTTAATGATAAATGGGTTCCGTTGAATGTGCTATTCCACAGTATGAGTGGGAGCATCACCGACATCATTAATAGGGATCAGCAGGTCAAGAGAGGCAGTGGGGAGAGATCAGAATGAGAGCACAAGTGTCTGGAATGTTCCAACAATGAATTAAAATCTGAGGACATTAGACTGGAATGTTCAAACAACGTTTCACAATCTGAGAATATTAGGCTGAAATGATTCAATAATGGACAGGAGTTTATATTTGACTACTTAGCTTCTTTCTACATATTATGATCGAAGGCCATTATGGTGGCGGATCGAATATGCCCTTTACATTATTCAATATTTTTATTATCCATTCCTGGCTTTCGTTGGTGTCCCTGGTAAGTCTCAATGTTCAGTCATTAATTTTATAAATCATGACTGACTGTAATACTGTCCTTTAATACATTCTACTATCATTCTCGCTGTTATTGTTGCTGCTGAGTCTCTAAATCGAGATGTTCACTTTACAAACCACTACTAACTGCAGCAATGAACTTGTTAATTCACTCTCTCCCACCTTGCTTCTGGCAGTGTTACTCATGTGTCTGTATATTGACCTGTCCAGTTTCAACTGGGAAACATGATCCATTGTATCACTGCCCTTGCTGCTTAAATATTGAAAGCATTGACGTCACTATGTTCTGTTCTGGTTACAGACTGCATTTCGATCCTCTGACTACATCCCATCCCTGGTCAATACTGAGCTGACATACACTGGCATGGTCTACACAGCTCCCCATGCTGGGCAGACAGTCCACCTTACTAAGCAATACACTGGCACGGTCTGCACAGCTCCCTATGCTGGGCAGATAGTCCACCTTACTGAGCAATACACTGGCACGGTCGGCACTGCTCCCTGTGCTGGGTAGATAGTTCAGCTTACTGAGCAATAGCTGAAAATGTGTTGCTGGAAAAGCGCAGCAGGAAGAAGTGCTCATGCCCGAACCGTCCATTCTCCTGCTCCTTGGATGCTGCCTGACCTGCTGCGCTTTTCCAGCAACACATTTTCAGCTCTGAGCATTACACTGATACAGTCTGCACAGCTCGCCATGCTGGGCCTGTAGTTCATTTTACTAACCAATACATTGGCATAGTCAGCAGATCTCCCCAGTTAGCCCCACTGCCCTGTCTTTTCTCCATATTTCACAAACATGGCCTATTTCTATATTAATTATCTGTTTCTATCTTTAATGTGACTTTTTTGTCCCTCTGGACTTTCCCTGGCTTTGGGTTTTGGCTGCCTAATGTATCGAGTGCTGACATTATGAAACTAAGAAATAGTGAAATGGTGTGTGTGGGCTGTTGTATACTTCCCCGTGTGTCCCATGTTCCATGTTATATATGCAATCCTGTAGTGCTCTTGCACTACACCCACACACATGGGAATAAAAAGGTTGACAGTTTAATGATCCATGTTATACAGGAGGGATTCAGCAGTTTTGACTCACCTGTTTGAAACTTAAGCTGTGCCTTTCCACTGAATGCCTGTGTTTGTCCCTCTCAGCTGATCGTGTGGTCAGTAACACGAGGAAGCCCCTCGAGTATTTTTGTAAAGGGGCAGGCATCGAACTTGCGTCGGAGGCTGAGAGGTGACCGTATAGAGGTTTGCAAATTTATGACCGGCATGGATACAGTAAATAAACAAAGTATTTTCCCTGGGGTCGGGGAGTCCAGCAATAGAGGGCATAGGTTTAGGGTGAAAGGGGAAAGACACCTAAGGGAAAACTTTTTCACATAGTGTAGTACGTGTATGGAATGAGCTGCCGGAGGAATGGTGGAGGCTGGTACAATTGCAACATTTAAGAGGCATTTGGATCGGTATGTGAATAGGAAGGGTTTGGAGCAATATGGGCTGGGTGCTGGCAGGTAGGACTAAGTTGGGTTGGGAAATCGGGTCGGCAAGGACGGGTTGGACCAAAACGTCTGTTTCCATGCTATACATCTGTGTGACTCTATCACTCTATGAAAATCATCTTACTGACTCCTGTTATTGAAAATTTAGTGGAGGTGATGGGGATGGTTTGCTGGAGGGTGTGCAGTGAGCTGCCACAGACATCCAGGGAGACCTGAGGATTTTGTTACCCAACTGAGGATGGAGCATGGGGTCTGTAGTTACAGTATCTGGGTCTGTAACATGAACAACAAATGGAGCAGAGGCTGCAGAGTGTGGAAGCTCTGAAACCAGGGCGTGAGTCTGTGTGGGGAAAGGGATCTGCCAAATCTGTCTGTGTCTTAACGAGGACACACACACCTGACACCCTTGCATGCACATGTGCACACACACGCACACGCTCTTCTGTCTCTCTCACACACACATACACGCTCTCTCTCTCACTCTTCCCCTACCCCCATGCACACGCACTCCACATTTCTCACATGCACACACACAAATCTGTGGGGTGAATTTGAATTTGCTGATTTGTATTTGCAAGTACATTCTATTTTGTTTTTTTTTAAAAAAAGCATGCACTTAGTAGGCAGTCAGCCAATGTGGCATTTTATAAAGTCCTGCCTTGGAAATAAAACCCGTCTGATTCTAAACAGACTACAAACATAACCTTCCCTGGTTTTGTTCCGGAGAGTTCACATCTTCGCAAACATAAGAGATTTCTTTATGGAAGTGAAAATTGATAGCGAGGACAGGGCTGTAGATGTCATATACTGGACTTCGGTAAGGTTTTGACGAGGTAAGCTGATGAAGAAGGTGAAGTTGCAAGGGGTCCAGGATCTATTAGCTAAATGGATGGAGAACAGGCTGAGCAGCATCAGAGGATAGCTGTGGAATGAATTTTCTCAAAATGAAGAACTGCTCTGTGTGCTGTTTCACAGGGATTAGTGCTGGGACCATTATTGTTTATGATACGCATAAATGAACTGAAGGAAGGTAAAGGTGGTCTGATTAATAAGTTTGCAGATGGCACTAAGATTGGTGGAGTAGCAGAAAGTGAAGGGGACTCTCAGAAAATGCAGCAGAAAATAGATAGATGGAGAGTTATGCAGAGAAATGGCAAATGAAGTTCAATCTGGACAAATGTGAGATGATGCATTTTGGAAGATGCAATTCAAGAGTGAACTATAGGGTAAATGGAAAAAGCCCTGGGCAAATTTGATGATCAGAGAGATTTGGGTGTTCAGGTCCATTGTTCCTTAGAGGGGCAGGTAGATAGAGTGGTCACGAAGGCATACAGCATTCTTTGCTTCCTGCATTCCACCATTTTAAGAAGGGAAGAAAAGGGATAGTGGCGAAATACAGACCAGTTAACTTGTCATCCACAGAAGGGAATCTGTTGGAATTTATTGTGTACAAGAGATAACAGGTCATGTTACAATTGTGTACGGCTTTGGTTCGACAACATTTGGAATAGTTCGTACTGTTCTGACCGCCACATTACCAAAAAGATGTGGATGCTTTGGAGAGGGTACAGAGGAGTTTCACCAGGATGTTGCCTGGTATTGGAGGGAATTGGCCATGAAGAGAGGTTTGGTAGATTAGGATTATTAAGATCGGGGGGCCTGATTGAGTTCTATAAAATCATGAGAGGTATAGACAGGGCGGATAGCAAGACACTTATTCCCAAAGTGGGGTACTCAATTTCTAGTGGTCAGCAATTCAAGATGAGATGGGAAAGGTTAATGGGAGATATGTTAAGAAAGTTCTTTACACATAGACTGGTAGATGCCTGAAACGCAATGCCAGCAGAGGTAGTAGACGTGGTCACGATAGCGACATTTAATATATATGTAGACAGATACATTAATGGGTAGGGAGTAGATGGATACAGATCCTTCGAATATAGGTGACAAGATTAGATAGAGGATCTGGGTCGGTGCAGGCTTGGAGGGCATGAAAGGTCTGTTCCTGTGCTGGATTTTTTTGTTCTTGGTAAATTCTGGCGAAAAATGTCTGTTCATATTCGAAAGGAAAATGAAAACAGGCCAAATGTGGCACAGTGAATGTATGGACAGGATAATTTATTGTAGTGGACAGTAAATTGACAGGGAGACGAAACTGTTACATTATGTCTGTCTTCACGGACGAAGATCCAGACAATATCCCAGAAATACCATAGAATTTTTGTAACTAAACACTAAAATCATTCATACTATTAACGTGGTAGTATAAGGCAACATATCTGGATTGAGGATTGGGAACTCTGACAGACCAGATGTACTTCATACTGCAATTTCAGAGAAAGCAGCAATACACCGATGGATTGTATTGTGGATGACTGTATTTATTCGTGTTCAATTTGAAAGGATATCAATGCATTCCAATGATTTAAGAAGGGAAGTGGGAGAGTGGAAATCTACAGACCAGTTTACTTGTCATCTACAGGAAGTCATCTTTTGCAATCTATCGTAACGAATGTGATATTGGATACTGAGAAAGTAATAACAAACGTCAAGAGAATTATTCTGCATTTATGAAAGGGAAGTTACAAGTTACAAACGTTTTGTTTGAAGTTATATCTTGTAGACCTAAACATAGAGAAGCAACACATGCGATTTAGACAGATATTCAGGAGGATTTATAATCAGCGCACACAAAAGATATGCTGCAGAAAACATTAAAGCAAAGTGTATTGGGAGGAACATATACAAACAGGGAAGATGCCTTCATTTAAAGGGAATCCGAATACAGACGATGAAGTGTCAACTAGATTAAAAGCATTAACTTGCTCTGTCTTTACGGATGCTGTCTGACTTACTGTGATGTCTAGCATGTGTTAGTTTCAGTACAGATTCCAGCTTCTGCAGTACTTTATTCCGACTAGCAATAAAAACATTCTGCACTAGTTACACAGAGTGCTGGTGAGACTGCACCTGGGGCATTGTATACAATTTTGCTGTCTGGATCTAAATAAAATATACACGATCCCACATACTGAATGGACATTATCCAGATTCATGCCTCAGATAGTAAGGTTTTCTTCTGACGAAACTTGGCCTGAGATCAAGGCGGGAATCTGTTTGTGAATTTGGTGAGCATTGATAGATTGATACATGAGAGCTTCATGTCTGTTTTACTTGGGAGAAGGAGGATGTAGGGACAGAATTCCAGAAGATGGACTGAGAGGCTCTTGAGCAGATTGATGTAAGATGTGTACAGGGCTTGCTTGATAGTTTTGGCTGGTATAAAATTGGTCTCGTCCCTAGGTCCAGCTCAGTTACACCTCAGGCTGCTATTGGAGACAAGGGATAAAAGGCACTGATGCAAATGATTAAATGCAGTCTGGTCACAGGTAAGTGCCGAGGACTGGAAAACACCCTTTATGGGAAGGTTTGTAGAGATTAACCAGCGAACTACATACCAGTGAATATCAGATCAGTGTGCGAGAAACTATTGCAGAAAATAGGTGGCTTTTGAAGACTGTTTATGTGTCAGTGCTATGTCCCTTATTATTTGTGGTATTCATAATTGATATAGATGTGAATGTGCAGGGGCATGGAGAGAGTGTAATAATTAGGTTTGTGTCTGACACATAGATTACTCGGGTGGTTGGCAGTGAGGAGGAACGTCTAACGTTACTGGAAGATACAGATGGAATGGTCAGATGGGCAGATCAATGGCAGATGGAATGTAATCCTGATAAATATGAGGTGATGCACTTTGGAAGAAGAAACCAGACAGAGGAGGACCCAATAATTAAGAAGTAATTGGAGACAATAGGCATAGCCTTTACTAATCGAGGCATAGATTATAAGAGCTATATAGCAATTTGGTTAGGCTAAGATGGAATACTGTGTGCAGTTCAGGGATCCACATTACAGGAAAGATGTGATTGCACTGAAAGTGGCACAGAGGAGAGACACCACGATGTTCCCTGCAATGGAGCATATCAGCTTTAGAGAGAGGCTGGATAAGCTCGGGTTGTTTACTTTGGAGCAGAGAATACTGAGGGGAACGTGATTCCGTAGGGTAAGATTATGAAAGGCATGGACAGGGTGGATAGACAGCAGCGGTTCCTTGAAGTCAGAGGGTCAAGAACAAAGGAGGACACTTTTAAAGTGAAGGGTTTGAGGCTTAGAGAGGATTTCAGGATGGTTTTTCACCCAGAGGATGTTGGTGTCTGGAATACACCCTTTTGAGGGAAGTTATTGTGGGTCATCTCACATCCGTGAAAAGGTACTTGGACAAGCACTTGAAGTATTATAACACTCGTGCCTACAGGCCTGATGTTTAAAAGTGGGACTAATGTAGATTGTACTGTATTTCTGACTGTACAGAGTATGCTTCTGTGATTGTATGACTGTTGAAGGTCAATCACTGAGTAGCTTAAGACAGGAAATGATGGGTTTATGAAGCGTACATTAACAAGAGTGAAATGTAAAAGCTTCTCAACATGGAGTATACCAAGGTGAAATGTGAGAGAAAATCATTGTAGCTGAAACCAGAGAACGGAGAACAGGAAAATGGCAACACTATGAAGCAACGACTTCAGTTCTGCCTTCACAAAAGAAAGCATTTCAAAAAGTAAATTCCAAGCACATCTCAATCTACCGAGAAAAAGTAAACAGAATCAAATCTGTACATAAGCAGTTTTAGAGAAATTATATTGACTGAAATCTGATAAATCCCCATGACCTGTTAATCTTCTCGTTGATTATTAACGGAGATGGCCAAGGTAATAATGAATACTCTGTTTATCCTCTTCCAAATGCTTGATGATTCTGGAACTGAATTTACAGATTTGACAGCAGCAAATGTAACCCCAGTATTGCTAAATGAGGTAGGGAATCACAGTCTGCTTAGCACCAAAAAAAAAACAATCAGGACTACACAAAAGTCTATTAGAAAGGACGAATTACCAGGGAACTTTGAAAATTACATTAATGTAAAAGTAATGAACATAGGAAAAGTCATTGACGATTTATTAAAGGCCAATCATATTTGAGAAACTGATTGAGAAATAAATTATGGCGCAGCAATGGATGCAGTGAATTTGGATTATCAGAAACATTTTTGATGAAGTCCCAAGTCTAGTTTTGTGACAATGCTACTCCTTTAACAAGTTTATTCTGTCCTTGTTTTATTTTTCATGGATGTCTTAAAAGCAACGAATCCAAAAATTCTGGGTTTGACTACTTGGAAATGTTTTCAAGTATAAAATAATCGCACGCATAGTGAGGAGCAAGGTATCATAGGTCTGGTGATGTACAATGTGACAAGAATAATTATTCACATCATAGTGAAGGAGAGATCACAGTATGGTTGAATTTAGAATACAGATGGAGAGTGTGAAGATAAAATCCAATACCAGGATTCCGTGCTTCAGCAAGGGAGACTACAATACAATGAGGGAGGAGTTGGCAAAAGTCGCCTCGAAACAAATACTTCATGATGGGAGAGTTGACTAGCAGTGGAGAATTTTCAAAGGAGATTTTTAATTTCCGTGGCAAAAGTATATTCCAGTGAAAAGGAAAGACTCTAAGAAAATGGGTAATCTGTCAATTGTGTCTAAGAAAATAAGGGACACTATCAAATTGAAAGAGAAGGAATGCGAAGTGGCCAAGAACAGCAGAAACCTAGAAGCTTGCGGAAAATTATAAAGTAAAAAATGAGGTCTGCAGATGCTGGAGATCACAGCTGAAAATGTGTTGCTGGTTAAAGCACAGCAGGTTAGGCAGCATCTCAGGAATAGGGAATTCGACGTTTCGAGCATAAGCCCTTCATCAGGAATGAGAGAGAGTAGCCAAGCAAGCTAAGATCATAAAGGTCAACAGAAAGCCACAAAATGAATTATAAAGAAAAATATGATAGAACACTAGAGAAAACAAAACCAAAAAACAAGTACAGTATATAAAGATAGATAGATGATGGTATATACCATAAATACATAAAATGAAAAAAAAAATGACTCGAGTAAATGTTGGTGCTTCAGAGGATGGGAAGAGTCACTTAGTTGTAGGATATGACGAAATGACCGAGGTATTGAACAGGTGTTTTGTATCTATCATCACAGTGAAGGACACTAATAGCATGCTAGTAATTGCAGAAGAGGCGGAGATCGGTGAGGACCTTGGAAACAATCATTATTATGGAAGAGATAACGTTGGACAAGCTAACGGAGCTGAGGGTAGGCAAGTCTCGTGGCCATGATGGAATGCGTCCCATGGTTCTAGAAGAGATTGTGGGAGAAATAGTAAATGCAATTGTGGTAGTTTGATAAAATTTGCTGAACTCCAGGGCATTCCCAGCAGATTGGAAACAGCACATGTGACACCACTGTTTAAAAAGCGAGGTAAACAAAATATGGGAAATTATAGACCAGTTAGCTTTTCCTGTGTAGTTGGGAAATTGCTTGAGTGTATTATCAAGGAAGAAATAGCAAGGCATTTCAACAGAAATCGTCCCATTGTGCAGACGCAGCATGGGTTCATGAAGAACAGGTCATGTTTAACAAGTCTTTTGGAAATCTATGGAGTTAATACGAGCAAAGTGGACAACAAGGCCCCAGTGGCTATGGTGTACCTAGATTTTGAAAAGGTCTTCAACAAGTTGCCGCACAACAAGCTGCTGCATAAGAAAATGGTGCATGACGTTACGGGTAAAGTATCAGTATAGATAGAGGATTGCTTGACTAACAGGAAGCAAACTGTGAGTGCAAGTGAGTGATATTCTGGCTGGCAATCAATACTTAGTGGTGTGCCTCAGGGATCAGTGTTGGGGCCACAATTATTCAGAATTTATATAGATGATTTGGAGTTGGAGAGAACGTATAGTGTGTCAAGGTTTGCAGATGACACGAAGATGCGTTTAATAGCAAAGCATGCAGAGGACCGTGAGACTTCGTGGATGAACATAGATACTTTGAATGAGTGGGTAAAGGTCTGGCAGATGGAATACAATATTGATAAATGTGATGCGATCCATTTTGTTGGGAGTGCCAGTAAAAAGGATTATTACTTGAATGGTAAAACGTTGCAGCATGCTGGTGTGCAGAGGGACCTGCGTGTCCATGTGCATGAATCACAGAAGGTTGTTCTGCGGGTACAGCAATTACTGAGGAAGGCAAATGGAATGTTGCCCTTCATTGCTAAACGGATTGAGGTTATAAGCAGGGAGGTTATGTTGCAGCTGTCCAGGGTGCTGGTAAGGTCACACCTGGAGTACTGCATGCAGTTTTGGTCTCCTTACTTCAGGAAGGGTATACTGGCACTGGAGGGGGTGCAGAGGTCGTTTATTCGGGTGATTCTAGAGGGGAGGGGGTTAGCTTATGAGGTGTGACTTAGCGTATTGGAACTATATTTATTGAAATTTAGAAAAATGAGAGGATGATCTCATAGAAACATATAAAATTATGCAGTCAGTATATAAGATAGAAGTAGACAGGATGCTTCCACTGGCAGGTGAAGCTAGGACAAGAGGGAATGACCTCAACATTAGAGGGAGTAGATTTAGGATTGAATTAAGAAAGAACCTCTTCACCCAGCGGTTTGTAATCTCTGGAATTCCCTGCCCAGTTAGGTAGTTGATACTAATTCAGTAAATGTATTTAAAACTAAGGTAGATACCGTTTGAATAATAAAGTAAATAAGGGATACGGTAACAGCGCGGGAAAGTAGATCAGAGTCCACGAGTAGATCAGTCTTGATCTTATTGAATGGCAGAGGACCAGACCGCCTCCTCCTGCTCCTAGTTCTTCTGTTCTTAAGAAAGTGGAGTGGCCAGTTATCCTAATTCAGCTCCTCTGCTTTGGTTTGTTTGATCTGATTTCCGCAGTCTGGCTGTTTACTTAAAGCAGGCAGCCAGTTGTAAAGCTCCCGGACCCAGAGAAGCAGGTCAATGTTGTTCGTCACTCTCTCTGACAAGTCTCCTGTAAGAAACTGGGTTTGTTTGTTTTTTTTTCCTTTCGGTTTTGCCATGGGATGTTATATCAAGTACTTGAAAGACCTTCATTAAGTTGGGATAATCTGTTGGGTTTTCGGTTGGGTTAAGTTATTCTGTATTGTATCCTCTTGTGTTTGTGTCTCACTCAGTAATCTTGCAAAGACATTCTGTTTTGTTTAAAACTAAGCGACTTGATCAGCTGCATCACTCCTGGAATATCCGCCTTACACTTGCTTAAGTCAGCGAGCAAACGTTGGGTCTGTGCTACTTCCTTGAAATGATTTGAGGGTGTCTATCCTGGCCCATAACAGTGTCTAACAGCGAGATCTAATATACTGGCATGGGTTGAGAATAGGAGAGCTGACAGGAAAAAGTGCATCAGCATAAACCGTTCCAGATATTTTGCAGCAGAAAGCAATGACTAGCGGGATAATCCAGGAATTGAGGTTTGGGCCCCATCTATTCAGAAAACAGATCAAACATTTGTTCATGTGTATTAAATGTAATCTTTCCAAATCTGCTGATTGTACCTGACTGAGATTGTGAGTGGGTGAGGAGGATATAAAAAAAGTTTCAAGGTGATTGAGACAGGTGGACGAAATGATAAAATACGTGGCAGATGAAGAACAATGTGGATAGACGTAACATGGAGCAATTTGGTAGGAAAAAATATACGAACAAGCTAGCATTTCAAAAGGAATTAATGTAAAAACGTTGCTGCATGAAGATACTTATGTGTATACATTTCTTGACTTCTTCAGCACCAAATTCCGAGGTCCATGCAGGGCAGTGAGTTCTGAAGCCAGAAATCAATACTGGGATTGATATTGAAACACTGACCAGTATACATAGACCCATCAAGTGGGGAGCTGTATCATTGAAAAGGATCTCGATCTCCTTGTACACCAGTCACAGAAAGCAATACTGCTGCAACAGAAAGCAGGTAGAAAGATAAATGATGTGTTGACCTTCCTTTCCCGGTGATTTGAGCCCAGGTGTGTCTTACAGCAGCTACACAGGGCCTTGGTGAGCCCCCATTTCGAACATTGTGCAATATTGTGTGCAGTATTGGTCTCCTTATCTGACAAAGCACAAACCTGACATTGAGGGAGTGCAGTGAAGTATGACCAGACTGATCTCTGGGATGACAGGCTTCCTGTGGGAGAAGTGCTTGATGCGACTGGGCCTGTATTCCATGGAGTTTAAGAAAAGGGGTGGAGATCTCAGTGAAATATATAAAACTCTGACAGGGTGAAACAGATTGTCAGCAGGGATGATAATTCCACTGGCTGGGACGCCTAAAACAAGGGTCACAGTATTATGTACAGGCAAGCCACTCTGCATTGAGATGAGAATAAATGTCTCCACTCGCAGTCTGGTGAACCTGGGGAATTCTGTCCCACGTAAGACTGTGGAAACTAAGGCACTGAATATAAATAAAGATTTCGAGACACTAAAGGGGTGAAGTTGCAGCAGGAGTTTGGTGTGAAGATACAGGATCAGCCATTGTTATATTGAATGGGAGAGCAAAATTGACGGACCAAAGTTCTTACTTCATATTTTTCTGATATATGATCACTTCAAAGGATATACAGTATATAATGTTAGGGAAAAGTTAATTGAAGAGTTGTTTAGTCAAAACCTAGAATGGGGAAGGCTCAATGTGTTGAAAGGCACACTCATTTCGCGATGTTTCTGTGCAGTCTGTGGGAAAGCTCTGTTAATGTTGTCATAAACTCTCAGATGTAAGGAAGGAGGTCTCTGCAGTGTCGACAGGACTGTGCTTCCTATTCCCTTTTCCGATTCAGAGGCTGGTGCCGGGTGTTATCTCATTTTTATCCATTAAGACCTCGGAGAAGTTTGATATAACGGCCTTGCATGGCCGCTTCAGAGATCATTGAAGAGTTTAGGACATGTTTGTGTGTCTGGAGTCACTTTTTGGCTCGACCAGGAAAGCACGGGAGATTCACTTCCTGAATGTACACTGGGGAAGGAAATTTACGTTGACAATTGAAATGCGCTTCAAGGTCAATATTACTGGTACCAGATTTAGATCTCGATATTTTATTAATTGCTTCTAACCTCCACCAGCTGCCAGAGCATTATTCTGGTCTGGAGTAGTAATCCAGTGACATTTTCATAGCAACACCGTCTCCACATGGGGGCCGATCGGACACAGCACTGTGCACGTTATTTCTGTGCTGGTCGACAGTTCCGTCAAAGGAATTCCCACCAATTTGATTATCGTGATGGGACTGAGGGGGTGGTAATTGGTAAGATTGAAATTATTCTCCTCTTAGGGTCGGGACACTTTTGTGTAATTTTCCGCGTTGCCAGAGAAATGTCAGAGTTGGAGCTGGAATGAAACAGCTTCCACAGAGACAGGGCTTGTTGTACAGCACAAGTCTTTCGTCCTATTGCAGGAATGGTGTCAGGGCCTTTGTCGTATCTACTGTCTTCAGCTGTTTCTTCATGTCACGTGCAGCGAATCGAATTGTTTGAAGTCTGGCATCTGTGCTTCTGTGGGGATCATCCAAGCAGCACTTCATGCTGAGGATGGTGTATACAGTGCATCGTTGTCTTTTACACTGATGTGCAGAAAGTTTCCATTTTTTTACGGAATGTTAAAGCAATAGCCAAGTGATATTTCTGCTGATGTGCTCCCTCCCACATTCCAAAAATGTGCAGGTTATTGGCCTTGCTAGTCCCAGTAATGTTCTGGTGACCTGAGTTCGAATCCTGTTACAGTACATGATGGAATTCAAATCCAATAAATGTTTGGGATTAAGAGTTTAATGATGATCATAAATCAATTGCTGATTGTGGGAGAAATAATTTGATTCACTGATGTCCTTTAGGGAAAGAAGCTGCCATCCATACCTGCTCAGGCCCACATGTAACTTCAGACACACAGCAATATCATTGACTCTAAACAGTCCTCTGGGCAATAAATACTGACCTAGTCAGCGACACCCTAATCCCAATGAATATTGTTTCAAATAATATTCCAGGAGTGATTTTCTCTTGTCAGTTGTTCCATGGTTCAACTCCATTTCTGACTGGATGTGGTAGGACTGCAGGGCTTCGATCTGATCTGTTTGCTTTGTAATCGTGTTGCCCTCTCTATCAGATATTAGTCCTGCTGTTTGGAATGTAAGTACAGTAGTCAATGTGATAGCAGTAAATGGATTGTCATCAGTTTTAGGTACACATGGTTCTGATACGGGTATAGCATCATTGAATCACCGATCCGATAATGGGAATAATAGACTGAAAGGTTAGACTGGGCAAACGTTACTGGTTGTAAGTGAATACAATTTTCCTTCTGTCCAGCTGTGATCTATCGTACCACATGAATTTCCAGGTTTGAGCTGCAATATCTGCAATGCAATTCAGCTGTCTGTCCCCCAGTTCACACCAAGACCCATTCACCCATCTGGTTACTGATGTGGTAACACTTGCATATTTATATTCTAATTCCTCTGAGTGTCTGTCCATGATGTCACACCTCTTATTTGTCATGTTTCTGGAAACCCCTAAATATTTTCCGTGAGGCAGTACTGTGGCTCAGTGGTTAGCAATGCTGCCTCACAGCGCTGGAGATTCGGGTCTGATGCCATCCTCTGGCAACAGTCTTGCACATTTTCCCTGTGTCTGTGTGAGTTTTTTTTTTGCATTCTCCGGTTCCCATCCACAATCCAAAAATGTGCAGGTTATTGACCTTACGGAACTGCCTATAGTGTTCAGGAATATGCAGGTTAGGTCCATTAGTCAGGGGTAAATATATGATAGGGGAATGGGTCTGGTTGGTTTAATCTTCAGAGGTTCGGGGTGGACTTGTTGGGCCGAAGGGCCTGTTTCCACACTGAATCTTTTCCTTCCAGTCGTGCCACTTTCGGTTTTAACATTGTAACTGTTTCTCTCTGTTTCTCTCCATGGCCTTGATTCAGAACTTTGTATTGTCAATGATGCCAATCTTATGCAATTTCAAAACCAATGTGTTTGTACATCTTGTGTTATTCTTCACTTTAGCAGCGTTTGATACACGTCAGGGCGTTTTAGCAGCTTTGATACATGTCTTGCAAGCTGTTCAAAAGCAGAAATTGCTGGAGAAACTCAGCAGGTCTGGCAGCATCTGCGTAGACAGAGAAACAGAGATAGTATTTCAAGTCCAGCTTGACCCTTGTTCAGAACTGAAAATGACGTTCTATTCCTTTGACAAAAGTGGACGAGTGATGAGGGGAAAGAGAGCATATGGAGGTGCAATGTCACAGAGGAGTGGTGTTTGATTGTGGTGAAAGAGAAATAGATGTAAATTGGGTGCATATTAGAGTCTGAATGGGAGAAATAGCTTTTCTCTACTGAGTGCAACGTAAACAAGATCTAGACAAGGTCATAGGGAAACCAGGAAACAGAATGTATGTAAAATGGAGACAAGCCATAATGGGTTCAGAATGTGAAGTTATGGAAATGAATGTTAACTCCTACGGGCTGAAACGTAAAACCCATAAAGTGAGGTGTTACTCGAGCTTGGGTTGTGCTTCATTGGAACATTGCAGCAGCTCAGGACTGAAATTTCAGCATGAGAGCAAGGAAGGTTATTGAAATGGGAAGCAGTGAGAAGATCAAGGTTATTCCTCCAGACAGAGTGAGAATGTTCCTCAGTATAGTCTCTGTTTGGTCTCATCAGTGTAACGGATACTGCGTTATGAGCATCAATGACAGGAGACTGGATTGAAAGAGTACAAGTGAATTGTTGCTTCAGATGGGAGGTGTGATTGAGTCAGTCTCCGCTGATCATATGTTCAGCCACATGCAGACGTTCCCCCGAATGATTGAATAGAACCAGACATCTAAATTGAGGATTTCTGTCTCACACCTGGTCTGAGTCGTGATGTGAAATTACACCCAGAGGAAGGTCGATGGGTATACATGGGCAGACATTCAAGCAGATATCCCATACTGCTCAGAAATTATTGTTTCTGTTTGAAAAGAAGGACTCGATAGAAGATGAACCATCCGTGGTTCACAAAGTCTGTCAAGGATACTATTCAATCACAAATTAACGAGAATTAGTGTGTATCCAGATTTAGGGCATTTATTTCTGGCACCAGAAGCAGATGCGAGGCATGTATTTCAATAGTGCTTCCTAAATTACACCTTGAAATCCATCCCATTGCTGCTCTATCCTCTTCCCTGCTTGCCACCCCTTTCTGATTCCAGGTACTCCCTCTCCAATTACAGAGCACGTTCTCTGACATTATGGTCCCGAACCGCTACAATTGAAGTTCTTTGATCAAGTCTACGTTCCCTGCAGTAGCATCAAGCTCCGTTTGTGTTGCCACTTTGCCTCTGGTCTCAGTGTGGTTTGGCCTCTCCATTCATCTCACTCCGGAAAGTTTCCTTCTTGGAGTAAACTTTATTGAAAACACCTCTTCCCCTTTGCACTGAATAGTCCAAGTTTCAAAAAGTATTCTCAGCTTTCATCTCACTGTACTAAAGGCAACTGAACGCTTACCGTGTGGTATAACCAGTCCCGTTCTTACATAGCTCTGGCTAGAGAAACCTTTTCACTGTAGAGATCATCATCCCCTTTAGACAAAGGAATTTATTTTCTTGACGTCTTATTGGCACTAGTAAGAGTTTCACCTGCCTTAGTGTTGTAACATGAAGAAAAACAAATCACAGTATGAAATGTGGGCTGAGTGTTGCTTACCTGTCATTTTTAAAATATTGTTTCAAATTTGCATTGCTTATTAGTGATTGCTTGTTCTTGAAGTTAGTTTCAAATGGAATGGAGAACGTTGAGAGGTGACATTATGGAAGTTAATAAAATCATGGGAGGATTAGGCAGGGTGAATTGCCAAGATCTTTCCACACAATAGGCGAGACTAACCATATAGGATACAGCTTTAAGGTGAAAAGGGGAAGATTTAACAGGGACAAAACAGCAACTTTTTCACGCAGAGGAGGTATGCGTATGGAATTTGCTGCCAGATAAGCTAGTAGCTGCAAGTACAGTGACAATATTTGAAAGATATTTGGACAAACATATGAATGGGAAGCGTTTAGAGGCATGCACACCAAATGTAATCGCATGAGACTAGTTTAGTTTGGAATTCCTCGTCAGCATGGGCAGGTTGGATGAAATGTTTGTGCCAAATGTGACTGTATGAACCCAAAAAGCGAGGGGAAAAGCAAGAAATAGACGGGAAAAGGATGAAAGGATATGATGTAAATTGGCAAGAAATATAAAAACAAGCATCTCAAGTTTTTCTGTGTGTATATAAAAAGTTGAAGATGAGTGTGTGACCTGTGGTGGAAAGAAAGTCAGGAAAGTATATGGAGGACATTCGGAGGGTGTGACTGGGGAAGTGTCTACAGGGAACAGGCAGTTAATTTAGACCAGTATTTGACATCAATCCTCACAGGGAAGGCACTGTAAGGATTTCAAAATCATCAAGAAAATGGTAATAGGAGGATTCTCGAACTGTCCCTAAGAAAAGGTACAAGGTTTTTAACAACAGATAAGACTAAGAATAGGCAGGTCAGCAGTAATTCATAATTGGTTTTAAAAGAAGTGATTACAGAGTGACCAGTGTCACTGTGTGAAATATTCCCTCACTCTCTGGATTACAGAAGTGTTCCAGAGAAACTCGTGAAGCTCCAATATGGCGCCTGTTTTCAAGGATGGAGCGAGACAGAAAGCAGGAACAATTTAGTCTAACTATTATTACTGGGAATCTGCGATGGCCTGGTTTTTTTTTCCGCATGATCCGGTTCCCACGACACTCAAAAAACGTGCAGGTTATTGGCCTGGCTGAACTGCCTATAGTGTTCAGGAATGTGCAGATTAGGTCCATTAATCAGGCGTACATATAGGATAGGGGAATGGGTCTGGTTGGTTTAGTCTTCACAGGATGGGTGTGGACTTGTTGGGCCGAAGGGCCTGTTTTGACACTGTGATGATTCCAATTCTAATATTCATCTGAATCTTTTCCGTCCAGTCGTGCCACTTTCGGTTTTAACATTGTAACTGTTTCTCTCTGTTTCTCTCCATGGTCTTGATTATGAACTTTGTCGTGTCGCTGATGACAATCTTACGTCATTTCAGAACCGATGAATTTGTACTCCTTGCGTTATTGTTCACTTCCCAGTTTATGGTGCTCCATGTTGGACAGGGGTTTGAGCAGCTTTGATACTCGTTTTCAAGCTGTTCAAAACCAGAAATTGCTGGAGAAACTCAGCAGTTCTGGCAGCATCTGTGGAGACAGAGAAACAGAGGTAGAATTTCAAGTCCAGCTTGATTCTTGTTCAGAATTGAAAAGGACGTTTTAATCCCTTGACGAAAGTGGACGCTGGTTGAAGGGAAGCAGAGCATGTGGAGGTGCAATGTCTCAGAGGAAGGGCTTTTGATTGTGGTGAAAGAGAAACAGATGTAAATTGGGTGTATATTAAAGTGTGAATGGGAGAAATGGTTTCTCTCTACTGACTGCAATATAGCTGAAAATGTGTTGCTGGTCAAAGCACAGCAGGCCAGGCAGCATCTCAGGAATAGGGAATTCGACCTTTCGAGCATAAGCCCCAGTGGTTTCCTGATGAAGGGCTTATGCTCGAAACGTCGAATTCCCTATTCCTGAGATGCTGCCTGGCCTGCTGTGCTTTGACCAGCAACACATTTTCAGCTGTGATCTCCAGCATCTGCAGACCTCATTTTTTACTGACTGCAATATAAAGAAGATCTAGACAAGGTCACAGGGAAACCAGGAAGCAGAATGTATATAAAATGGAGAACGGCCATAATGGGTTCAGACTGTGAAGTTATGGAAATGAATGTTACCTCCTACTTGCTGTAACGTACAATGCGTAAAGTGAGGTGTTACTCGAGCTTGGGTTGTGCTTCATTGGAACATTGCAGCAGCTCAGGACTGAAATGCCAGCATGAAAGCAAGGAAGGTTATTGAAATGGGAAGCAGTGAGAAGGTCAAGGCTATTCCTCCAGACAAAGTGGAGTTGTTCCTCACAGCACGCTCTGTTTGGTCTCACCAGTGTAAAGGAGACTGCATTGTGAGCAGCAATGACAGGAGACTGGATTGAAAGAGTACAATTGAAATGTTGCTTCACTTGGGAGGTGTGATCGAGTCAGTCTCCGCTGATCATATGTTCACCCACATGCAGAAGTTCCCCCGAATGATTGAATAGAACCAGACATCTAAATTGAGGATTTCTGTCTCACCTCTGGTCTGAGTCGTGATGTAGAATTACACCCAGAGGAAGGTCAATGGGTATAGATGGGCATACATTCAATCAGATATCCCAGCCTGCACAGAAATTATTGTTTCTGTTCGAAAAGTACTTGAAAGAAGATGAACCACCCACGGTTCACAAAGTCTGTCAAGGATTCTATTCAATCACAAATTAACAAGCATTAGTGTGTGCCCAGATTTCGGGCATTTTAGGGACCAGAAGCAGATGCGAGGCATGAATTTCAATAGTGCTTCCGAAATTACATCTTGAAACCCCTGTCATTTCTGCTCCATCCTCTTCCCTGCTTGTCTCCCATTTTTGATTCCAGGTTTTCCCTCTCCAATTACAAAGCGCATTCTCTGATATTATGGTCTCTATCCACTCCAACTGAAATTCTTTGATCAAGTCTATCTTCCCAGCAGTAGCATCAATTTCCGTTTGCGCTGCCACTTTGCCTATGGTCTCAGTGTGGTTCGGCCTCTCCATTCATTCTGATTTACACCTCCCACTCACATTTCATTCTGGAAAATTTCCTTCTTGGACTAAACTTTATTGGAAACACCTCTTCCGCGTTGCACTGAATGTGCAGCTTCGGTCCATTAGTCAAAGGTAAATATAGGACGGCACGGTGGCACAGTGGTTAGCACTGCTGCCTCACAGCGCCTGAGACCCGGGTTCAGTTCCCGACTCAGGCGACTGACTGTGTGGAGTTTGCACGTTCTCCCCGTGTCAGCGTGGGTTTCCTCCGGGTGCTCCGGTTTCGTCCCACAGTCCAAAGAGGTGCGGGTCAGGTGAATTGGCCATGCTAAATTGCCCGTAGTGTTAGGTAAGAGGTAAATGTAGGGGTATGGGTGGGTTTCGCTTCGGCGGGTCGGTGTGGACTTGTTGGGCCGAAGGGCCTGTTTCCAAACTGTAAGTCTAATCTAAAAAAAAATCTAAGGACAGAGGAATGGGTCTGGTTGGTTTAGTCTTCACAGAATCGGTGTGAACTTGTTCAACCGAAGGGCCTGTTTCTACACTGTGACGATTTCAATTCTAATATTCATCTGAATCTTTTCCGTCCAGTTGTGCCATTTTCGGTTTTAACATTGTAAATGTTTCTCTCTGTTTCTCTACATGGCCTTGATTAAGAAATTTGTGGTGACAATGATGCCAATCTTAAGAAATTTCAGAATCAATGAATTTGTACATCTTGCATTTTTGTTCATTTCCCAGTTTATGTTGCTCCAAGTTAGACAGGGCATTTGAGCAGCTTTGAAACACGTTTTCAAGCTGTTCAAAAATTGCTGGAGAAACTCAGCATTTCTAGCAGCTTTTCTGGAGACAGAGAAACGGAGGTAGTATTTCAAGTCCAGCTTGACCCTTGTTCAGGACTGAAAAGGACGTTTTAGTCCCTTGACAAATGTGGACGAGGGTTGATGGGAAGCAGAGCATGTGGAGATGCAATGTCACAGAGGAGGGGCTTTTGATTGTGGTGAAAGAGAAACAGATGTAAATTGGGTGTATATTAAAGTGTGAATGGCAGAAATGGTTTCTCTCTACTTTCTGAAATATAAACAAGATATAGGCAATGTCATAGGGAAACCAGAAAACAGAATGTATGTAAAATGGAGAACAGCCATAATGGGTTCAGACTGTGAAGTTATGGAAATGAATGTTAACTCCTAATTCCTGTAATGTACAATGCATACAGTGAGGTATTACTCGAGCTTTGGTTGTGCTTCATTGGAACATTGCAGCAGCTCAGGCCTGAAATTTCAGCATGAGAGCAAGGAAGGTTATTGAAATGGGAAGCAGTGAGAAGGTCAAGGTTATTCCTCCCGACAACGTGGGAATGTTCCTCAGTGCAGTCTCTGTTTGGTCTCACCAGTGTAAAGGAGACTGCATTGTGAGCAGGAATGACAGGAGACTGGATTGAAAGAGTACAATTGAAATGTTGCTTCACTTGGGAGGTGTGATCGAGTCAGTCTCCGCTGATCATATGTTCACCCACATGCAGAAGTTCCCCCGAATGATTGAATAGAACCAGACATCTAAACTGAGGACTTTTGTCTCACATCATGTCTGAGTCATGATGTGAAATTACACTCAGATGAAGGTCAGTGGGTATACATGGGCATACATTCAATCAGATATCCCATACTGCTCAGAAATTATTGCTTCTGTTCGAAAAGAAGGACTCAAAAGAAGATGAACCAGCCATAGTTCACAAAGTCTGTCAAGGATACTATTCACTCACAAATTAACGAGCATTAGTGTGTGCCCAGATTTAGGGCATTTATGAAGCAGATGCAAAGCATGAATTTCAATTGTGCTTCTTAAATTACACCTTGAAATCCATCCCATTGCTGCTGCATCCTCTTCCCTGCTTGCCTCCCCTTTCTGATTCCAGGTACTCCCTCTCCAATTACAGAGCACGTTCTCTGACATTATGGTCCCGAACCACTACAATTGAAGTTCTTTGATCAAGTCTACCTTCCCTGCAGTAGCATCAAGCTCCGTTTGTGCTGCCACTTTGCCTCTGGTCTCAGTGTGGTTCGGCTTCTCCATTCATCTCACTCCTGAAAGTTTCCTTCTTGGAGTAAACTTTATTGAAAACACCTCTTCCCCTTTGCACTGAATAATCCAAGTCTCAAAAAGTATTCTCAGCCTTCATCTCACTGTTCCAAAGCAACTGCACGCTGACTGTGTGGTATAACAATTCCCTTTCTTACATAGCTCTGGCTAGAGAAACGTTTTCACTGTAGAGATCATCACCCCCTTTAGGCAAAGGAATTTATTTTCTTGACGTCTTATTGGCACTAGTAAGAGTTTCACCTGCCTTAGTGTTGTAACAAAGAGAAAACCAAATCACAGTATGAAATGTGGGCTGAGTGTTGTTTACCTGTCATTTTTAAAATATTGTTTCAAATTTGCATTGCTTATTAGTGACTGCTTGTTCTTGAAGTTAGTTTCAAATGGAATGAAGAACGTTGAGAGGTGACAATATGGCAGTTAATGAAATCATGGGAGGCATGGATAGGGTGAATTGACAAGGTTTTTTCCACACGATAGAGGATACCAACGCTATTGGACACAGCTTTAAGGTGAAAAGGGGAAGACTTATCAGGGATAACACGACAACTTTTGCACGCAGAGGAGGTCTGTGTATGGAATGAGCTGCCAGAGGAGCTGTCGATGCAATTACAGGGACAACATTTAAAAAACATTTGGACAAACATATGAGTGGGAACCGTTTCGTGACATGCGGACAAAATGCAATCAGATGGAACTAATTTAATTTGGAAAACCTGGTCAGCATGGGCAGGTTGGATGAAATGTTTGAATGCAATATGACTGTATAACTCGAGAAAACGAGGAAAAAAGCAAGAAATAGACGGAAAAAGGATGAAAAGATATGATGTAAATAAATTGGCAAGAAATATAAAAACAAATGTCGCAAGTTTTTCTGTGTGTATATAAAAAGTTGAAAATGAGTGTGTGACCTTTGGTAGAAAGAAAACCATGAAGAACATTCGGAGGTTGTGACTGGGGAAGTGGCTACAGGGAACCGGCAGATAATTTACACCAGTATTTGTCATCAACCCTCACAGGAGAAAGCACTGTAAGTATTTCAAAATCATCAAGAAAGTGGTAATAGGAGAATTCTCGAACTGTCTCGAACAAACGGTACAAGGTTTTTAACAACAGATAAGACTAAGAATCGGCAGGTCAGCAGTAATTCATAATTGGCCTGAAAAGAAGATGCTACAGAATGCCCAGTTCCACTGTGTGAAATATTCCGTCACTCTCTGGATTACAGAAGTGTTCCATCAAAACTCGTGAAGCTCCAGTATAGCACCTGTTTTCACAGATGGAGCGAGACAGAAAGCATGAACCATTTAGCCTAACTATTATTGCTGGGAATCTGCGACAGTATGTTATTAAGGAAGGAATTACAGTGCATTTAGAAAAGGTTCAGGCAGAGGCAGCATGGTTTTGTGAAAGAGAAACTATATTTTGCCTTGTAAAATCATGCAAAGTTTTTTTTGGAGATCCATGGGAATGTAACGAGCAGGCGTGATAAAGGGGAACTGGTAGACATGAGGTTTTTCAGAGATTTTCCACAAGGTATTACAAAGTAAAGGCTCTTCCACCAGACAAAAACTCATAGCATGATGGATAATATATTAGCATGGGATGACGGATGGTTATCACATAGAAATTGGACAGTCAGGATTTATCGATCTTTATGATACACACATATCTACTGGATTAGCACCAATATCAGTCCAATGGCTTCAGCTATTTATATCTATACTGCGAGCCTGTAGGAGGGAGATGAGTGCAATACACATCCGAATTTGAGGATGACATTGACAATCTGTTATTTAATGAAGATGAGTCCCAACAAACCAGCAGTACAAAGAGATTGGAGTGTTCCTGCGCATGAAACTTAAAGTCATCCTGCTGATGCAGAAAGTAACTAGATTGGTAAATTAGGTGGGTTTCTGGGATGAAAGGGTTGACTTAATGAGTACATCAGAAATGTTGAGGCAATTATTCATGGTGCTTGAAATGAATGAGCATGACATTACTGAAATGGACAAGGTACAGAGGAGGCTTGACAAGGTATTTGTTGAGAATGTGGTTCCACACCTGGGCAGAGTGTCTCTCTCCGGGACATTGAGACAGAATAAGGGATATCGATTTCAAATTTAGATGTAAAGAAATCTCATCTTTCAGAAGATAGTGAATGTCTGGAATTCCTGATCCCAGAGACTTGTGGAAACTGGGTAAATTAATGTATTTACAGACGGGGTGGATTGGTTTCGGACATATAAGCGAGTTGAGAGATACTAGGTGGGAACAGGAAAGTGGAGTTGAGCCAGCCTAAATTCTACAAATACATTTTCAAAACAAGACCGAACCATCGGCGTGGCCTCATCTGCCTGTGTGCAGCAGCTCCGAAGGGTTGAATGGAACCTCAGAACACAAGCCTGAGGGACACGAGTGGGCCAATCAGCACTTCGACACTACTCCACCAGTAATGTAGGTCATGGTCCATCTCACTGTGGTCCCAGCTGCACTTTGCTCTCCATGCACCATTATCCCTGATACACCTGTCTATGGAAAATCAGACGAAGCTAGCCTCGATATAATATAAAGATTCAGCCATCACAAACTTCTGGGAAAGAGAATTCCCACTTGAATAAATGCCCATTTTGTGAATTCTCCTCACTCCGTTTCTGACTGTAGTTGCAGGGTGCCACTGTTACAGTTTCTACTCCCACTCCTCCATTGTTGGCAACAAATTTAAATGTAACCAGGTTGGAGATATGGCCGATGATAAAGGTCTCAGACTGGGTCAGTTTCAGTGATAGGACCAAGTCAGACAGATTTTTTTAGTCAACCACATATAACTAATAGAAATATCGGAGCAGCATGGTGGATCTCTGGTGAGCACTGCTGCCTCATCCCACCAAGGTGCTGAGTTCAATTGCAACCTTCAATTCTTCCCGTGTCTGCGTGTGTTTCCTCCCGGTGATCCAGTTTCCTCCCACAGTCCAAAGATGTGCAGGTTAGAGTTACTTGACCATGCCCAGTTGCCCATAATACTCAGGGATGTGTAGATTAAGTGGTTTAGTCATGGAAAATGCAGGATTACATGGTCAGGGTCGGGGACAGGTCTGGGTGGGATGCCGTTCAGTGGACCAGTGTGGACTCAATAGATACAATATCCCGCTTCCACACTGTAGAGGTTCTATGACAATGACAAGTTTGGACTACACAAACACCCAGTGGTTATCTACCTGATCCATGCTCCTAAAATTCTTGCATATTTCAATAAGATCACCTCTCATTCCAAAAATAATCTATTAAAACTTCTATAATATATGCCCTTCATCCCTGGAATTTGTGAAATGAAACATCTCTGAACTGCTTCTAAAGTAATGATGTCTTTTGCAGGTAAGGAGACAAAAAAAAACAACCTCACACCCCAGATGAGGTTATTTATTATTTACTCAGTGTTGTGAGATTTTGGACATCTCTTCCCGCAGAACATTGGAGGCAGAGATATTGAATATTTTTGAGGCACAGACAGAAGGTTTATAGATAACAATGGAGTCAAGGATTATGGGGTAGGAATATGCAGTGTGGGGAAATGCTTGCAGTAGTACAAATGACATTGATCCAAAACACCCAGGAACATAATGCAAAACAAATGGTAACGTAGATAGTGTTTCAGTGCGGCATCTCTATCATGACAGAGCGACCACACGTGGTGCTTTAACCTGAGGGTCAGCACACCTAAGCTGTTGGGGTGAGGTTGAGGGAGAGTCCTCTTCATAGTAACCTCTGTCAGTGTGGGGAAGAGAACCTGTGCTGGTGTCCTCCCTTTGCATTACAAAGCAGCCCCATCCAACCAAATGAGTGGGAGACAGTGGAAATGTTACAGCCAGGAACAGCCACAGACAAAGGACAGTAAAAACTTTCAAAACAAGGGAAAAAGGTACGATTCAGATAACGGTCAAGATAACGGTTGAGGATAAAAATGTTCTCGGCGAGAAATTGTATCTTATCAGAGATAAGTGTTTGGAAGCTGTCCTTGGCTGAATAAAATCAGGTGAGACAAGTGAAAAGTGAAATACTAAGTGTTATTGCTTACCGATAACCATAAAATAACTGTAGACTTTGGTCAGTCTGTGTAAAATGAGCTTATCATTACATAAAATAATACAACTGATAGAATATATTGTTTGGAGTGTCCGGCCCCATGGGAAAATCCCTCGGACAGGCACTTGAAGAAAACCGGTATAAAAGTGCCTGAGTGTCGTCTCGTCAGTGACAGGAACCCAGGGGGTTGAATAACTGAAAGTTCCTGCAACAAGGAGCTGAGAAAACCATCAAATAAGCCCCAATTTTATTATATGCTCGAGCACATTTGAAGTGTTGATTGACCTCATGATGGATTTTAATTGTATGTGATTAGAATAACACACATCTTATTCCTTCCCTTTTTATGTTACATACTGTTGCATTTCCTGAAAACGGAAATTACTTGGAACATTTTCTGGAACATCCCATAATCGGTATTCTCCAGAATATTCTATCACGGTGTGAGGGTATTTGAAAGCCGAGAAAGAAAGAGAGAAAGAGGAAAGGCGCTGCGTGCAGCAGTGAGAGTGATGGAGCATGGGCCTTGTTCGGGTGGGTGCTATAAAAGATATACCGTGTTTATAGTGTAGGTGTAAAGTGGAGAGAGAGAGAGAGAGAGAGAGAGAGAGAGAGAGAGAGAGAAAGAGGGAAGGTGCTGCATGCAGCAGTGAGAGTGATGCAGAATGAGCCTTGTTCGGGGGCAGATGCTATAACAGATTTCAATGCGTGTGCGGGAGCAGAGAGAAGATGGTGACCCTTATCCTGGTAGAATGGTGAAGGTTATTGATGTTTGTCCTGTATTGTTGGACATTTCTTCAGACCGCAGATACTGCACTGCGCTGGATGGTGAGCTCACACCACTGTGCAGGACAGTTCCAAACTGAGAAAGCTCAACCGTGTGCCAATTGGTCTTATAAAGATGGTACCAGTGCCAGGCATCGTAGTACATCCACGGGGCATCCAAGCGATGGTGTTTACCTCCAGCCATGAAGGGTGGGAGGATTACACTGGTATTGAATGAGAGGGACACCGTGGGGTGGGATGGATAGTTAATGAGGTGAGTTTGATAAGCGAACACCAGGAAACTAACTCGGCCTTGTACAGATAATCCCTCAGTCACACTCAATGAAAATGTCACTGAGATAAATTATTGTTAGTTTCTGCCCAATGAGTTGAAGATTCCGCTGACACCACTACCAGTTACAAAGCTGAAGAACAAATGCTTTCCCAAACCTCTCCATCATCCGAACTCACACCAATATCCCATTCACCCATCATTCCTTGGAATACTGGCTCACATTGCAGGATGCTGTCAAAATATCTTCATTTCAGCATTCTGAAACCTGTGATCTTCAATGAAGTTGTCTCTCAATCTCCCTTCCCTTTTTCCCCAAAATTATTTATATATTGTTGATATTTATATTGATTACCCCACCATCTCTCTCTGGCAGTGACGGTCACACCCACAGCATCCCCTGTCATGGCACAATGGACAGATGTGGCTGTAAATGGATGGGAGCTGCACATCCTGTCACTTCCAGACTGGGCTGCAAGTTTCCTCACTCTGGGCAGTGATCTAACACAGTGTTACTGAGCAATGTACTGGGGTGATGAAAACAGCTGCTTTGACGGTTACTGCTCCAGGTTTATATATACATTCACGGCACAGCTGTCCATACTGTACAGATGCCTTGTCCACGTCTATAGAGCAAGACATGGTGTGGGCCACACATCACCCAATGATGGACAGACCGTTTCGTTAGTGTTTCTGAATCAGTGCATCGGTGTGTACTGTACTGCTCCACGTGTTGGACAGATAGATACTGGACTGGAGAGACCTGTGCTATATTCCACCCTGGACTGATTGCTGGGTTGTACTGAACCTGGTCTTCACAGTGCTCCATGTTGAACAGATATCTCATCGGGGCTTATACGGTCTGGGATGAACCTGTGAGGTGAATTAACTATGCGATATAATTCCTGATAGAGCTATCATTCCTCCAGCATGGCACATTCCGCTGTCAAATCCTGTGTTTCTGCAACATGTTGTTCATTAAGTAATTAGCCAATTAAGACGTGAATATCTGTCCTTTTTGTTATGGAACTGAGCAGACACATCTCAAAATATATGATGAAGGTAGTCTTGACTGGAACATTTACTTATTTTAAAGATAAATGTGAGGTGCTGTGTTTCAGATGCAATTCGCTTGTTCAAAATATTCGACATTAAGCAAAGCACAATTCATTCAACTACTGTTGACAAAACACACAAAAAAACAGAATAATAGATTGTTTAACTACTAAGCAATAACTGTTCCAATATGGTAACATCCTGTAAACACACACTTGTCAAAAAACAGATTCAGGAAACAGATTGTCTCTCGTGCAGTTCTCAAATCCAGGAGGAAAGAACATCAAAAGACAATTCTGAGAGAAATGTCAGACAGAGTGCAGCAGCCGGGAGAGATTTCCATATTTCCAATCCTGCTCAGACCCCAGCAATAACTGGGGAAAGGTAAAATAAATAATCCTGGTTCTGTAAGAAGTTAACCGTCACTCCACAGGACCCGGCCCCAGCTGCAAGGGCCACAAGGAATGGACTGTATCTACGATGTTTATGGCACTGTAGGAGCCTCTCAGAAATGCTTGACCCCACCTAAGCCGTTAAATGATGGTATGATAAATGTCAAAGTTAAACATAAATAAATGAAACGAAAGGATGCAGTAGGCCTGGTTATCAGACACAGGCAGCCTTGGGAAGCCAGCAATTCCGACCCTGCCAAAACATATTCGGATCATGGAGCTAGTGGATAGAAAGTATCATCTGTCTGCCTCACCTCTAACTTTACAATTGGAGATGATGCTAGAAGCCCGATAGTGAGCGATTTCAACATCCCAACCAGGCGAAGTATTATTGTGACTTGTAAGGATTGTAGTGAAAGGGTTAACTGGAGCTGTTTGTACATTGACTGTGATTGATGTCAGTCTCCATGGATACTAACTGTGTCATTGGAGGGTTTCCCTCTTCAATAAGTAAGGGGCTTCCTTCAACCTGTTATTCCCTAATATCAGCGGCAGCGTCATCCTCAAGATAATTGGCTCAGCAGTTACAGGGAGAGGGAGAGGAAGATAATCTTAGAACAATAGATTGGAATGTTCCAACAATGGATCAGAATCTTACAGCATTAGACTGGAATGTTCCAACAATGGACAGATGTTTATCCTTGGGTATATACTTATTTTATCAGGATTGGGCACGGTTAGAGTTGCGGATACAAGCCGGACTGATGATTATTCAGGCAAGTTACTATCCTATCCTCGCGATTACTGGTGTTGCTGGTAACCCTATCTCTATCAATTCTATTAGCGATGGTGAAGGTTATTGCTATTTCTGTTATTTATATTTGACAAATACATGACCTGTTATCTTCAGTTTCAGTCACAAATTCCACTTCATTCCTATCAATTTACGAATCCTCACTCATAAACATCTAAGAAGGAACAAGACTGTTCAGACCCTTGAGTTTTCCTTTTGCCCTGAACTGTTTTATGTCTCTATATTCTCTCTGTTATCAACCCTGCCTACACCCACCATTATACTATCCCCAGTCTCCAGCTTTGCCTCAGTGCTTTTGCTGAATAAGCAATCATCTGACCCCTTGTTAACTTCAGATTTTACGGCTCCAGTTCTTTTCAGACCACTCTTCCAGTTACAAACATTTTGACCACAAACATTTTCTTGTCTCTCCAGTTATTTCATAATAGGGATCTCATTTCAAAATAACAATGTCACTTGCCATGTTATGACTCTGAAGGCATTGTTTCAAATTCTACCAGAACAATGATAGAACTTAAATTCAAATGGCAACAATCGGAAAGAGACCACATTTTACAAACGGCAACCATAAACCATCAGGTTTTTTTTTATTATTTCACTGCAATCCGTTGGTAAAGAAACTAATTGTGACAAAAAAGGTTGGCTCCATATTGTCTTAACAAATGGTCTCCCAGTCAACGCCAATTAGTGATGGATGACAAATGCTGCCAGTGACGCAGACATCTCGTGAAACAACAGAATTAAAGGTGAAATAAACCAAGGAACTGTGGATGACGGAGATCTGAAATAAAATTCCCCAGCGTCTGAAAATATTGGAGAATCTCAGCAAGGACGGCAGCCTCTGTCAGGAGAAAAACAGATGAAGTTTTGAATCTCGTGATCCTATATCGCAACTGAAAGCAACTGGGAAGTAATGTTATTTATATCAGGAATGGTCGGATGTGTGAGGTGAAGGTCAGTTGAATGAATGTAGAAATGCTCAGCGAGAAAGAGAGAGAGAGAGAGAAATGAAAAGCAAACATAGGAACTGCTGCTGATGAACCAGAAGGAAAATAACATGGGAGCTTATTCTAAAATTTCCCTTTTTTCCCATATTCCCGAATATCATGTCAACTTAGATGTGTCCCTGTTTAAATTGAGTTATATTCCCTCTGTCTTTGTTCCCTGAGTGTGATGATCAACTCCATCGGCAATACTGGTAACGCCCTTATAGTTGCTGAGAGACAAAGAAATGGAATGTTACATTGTCAACAGATTTTTTTTGGAGAAGGGACCTGTAATAGTAGGGCAGAGCAGAGATGTAACTGTTTAGTTCTGCTAAGAAAAGAAACGTTTTCAACACGGAATTGTTGCACCATGTCTGTGATAATTTGACTTACTGCTGTCATTACAGATAAAGGGATGTCCTGCGGACGCTTTTCACGGGTTTGCGTTATCAGATGCTGCGTCCATTCAGAGAGATGCAAGGGTATGGTGGCCCACTCTGGATGAGATATGAGCACTGCATTTACAGAGTGTTCTGGGTCCATGGTAAACAAATGGAGTCGGGGTTACACAGAAGGGAAGCTCCGCACACAGGGAGGGGCAGGTCACTGCATGATCCTGCCAGGAATTTCCAGGAACATTTGTCTAAGATGGACACATTCCAAGTGTAAAATGCGAAACCGGCGTCTTTAAAAAAATGAGGTGGCCACTGAGCTGTGTCCCCTGCTTCAAACTCACACCAGAACTGTGCTGACACTCACCATGAAGGGAACTGGATTGATTCTGGAACTTTCCAGGCAAGAGGTGTGTGACATATCCATCGCAATGAAGTGGATTGGATTGAGCCTGGAAATTTCCAGGCAGGAGTGAGTAACATATCCGGAGTGCAGTCCTCCGATATATCACAGGCTGAGAGAAGCCACCTGCCTGCTGAGAGGAATATATTGATTCTGCCTCCACAGAAGAAGGTGCAGAAGCTAACTTCCAGAAATACGAGGGAACAGGGTCCTTGGTGAAAATGAGGTGCTGCACGAAATTAGAATTAATGAAGACTACGTCTTTGAAAACCTTCTCGAATTGAATATTGGTATGTTGCTGGAACTGATGAGCTACATCCCCGAGTATTGACGAGGTGGCAACAGAGCCAGTGTAAGAATTACTGACTATTCATCAAAGCTGGTGAGATTCTGGAAAGGATCCTGCAGACTGAAAATCAGCTATTGTAAACCTAAACATTTAAAACAGGACGGAGAGGGCAAACAGAAAATTAAATAACTTGATGTCAGCTGTGAGAAAAAATCATTGTAACCTTTTATAAGGAATGTGACAACTAGACACTTGGAAAATAATGATGTGATTTGGTAGAGTCAACCTAGATTCAGGAAAGGGAAAGGATCCTTGATAAACCTGCTGTAGTTTGTGGGGATTGTCCGTTGTGATATCGAAAATTGTCAATCAGTGGGTGTAGAGTATTTGATTTTTCAGAAAACGTTTGCCACGGCTGAATGCTGGTGAGTGGGGAATGTTAGAGTCCATGGGTAGGTAGGGGTGGAAAACACAGAAGGGATCAAAAATTGGATAATGGGCAAAATGAAGACAATCAAGTTTTCTCTGGGTGGAAGTCTTATGGGATATCAGAAGGATCAGTGCTTGGACAATAGCTGTTCGCAAGGTACAATATGATCGAATATGAACAACAAATAAAATGATTTTCTTTTGAGTGTATTAAATTGTGAGAGGTTAGGAAGTTCTGTTGTTGAAGAGGACCTAGATGTCCTTGGTTATAAGTCACTAACATAATGCAGATTCGACAGAAAGTAATTATAACTGGAAATGATATATTGTATTTCATGCAAAATACTTGAGTACCACAGTAAATATACCTTACTCAATGGTAGTGTTTTGTTGAAAGAGAATTTGGGGTATTATGTACAGACTGTGTCTACTTCATAAATAATGATCGCCACGTCACCGAGACAGTGCAAACGAGTTTCACCAGACTGAACCCTGGCATGATGGGACCATCAGGAGAGAGAGCGGGAACTATGTGGTTAACCTATAGCAATGTAAGAGTAAATGAAGATGAAATTTGACGGTTATGGACGGACACTCATTTTGTCCCAAGCAGCAATTGATAAGGTGAGAAATTCCGTACTTTCCATTAGATGCTCGATTCCCTATAGTTTATCTGCCAGTGCATAGACCTTATTTCGATTAACAGAGAGGTACAGGCTCTGAAAGAACTCTGAACACTGTAATGCACAGTTACCGTGTGACCCTCCACTCAACGTTACATCGTCCATAATCCTGTCAGCAGCCACAATACCTTCATTCTGAGACAGTTAGCCATTCCCCACCAGCTTCTGAATTCCAGAGAGAACATAGGTCTGCTCTCTCTGCGACGGAAGATGCCTTTGAGATTCGTTTAAAAAAATGGTTTATTTCCCACTGCCAGAAAAGCATGCTAACAGAACACGGATGCACTACGAATAATGAAGCCACGAGGAATACCATGGAACAGTCCATCTGTACATTTCCTGCTCCATTTGTTTGTTATGCTGAGGCATCTCTGACACTTTCTTGTTCCTGTGTTAGTGACATCACAATCTGAATGTTCCTTTTCCTGTTCCTTTGCAAGTGACTCCAGGTGTGAAATGGTCACTTTCTGATCCCGTGTAAGTGATATGTGAGCATGAGCAGACTCCTTGTCTTCCTGTTTAACGGCAGGAAAGACTGAATGTGCTGTCCCTCTCCTTGTCCAGTAGTTTTGATGGGCTGAACGACTTTCCCATATTCCTGTGAAGCCGGATTGAGGTAGTGAGTGAACTCTTGCATTTACTGTGGAAATGTGCAGCGCTGTTTCATGAATGTTATCGACAGTTTAACAGCACAGGCTTGAGGGTTGTCTCAGTCTTGTTGCACATAGACACAGACTGCATCAGGAGGTCAGAGATGAGGAAGCTTTCTGAATATTGTGTAAATCACAGTGAAAATCCCCATTTCTGATCGATGTGGACTCAAATGGATGAATGGTCTGCATCCTCACAGCAGGGATTCCCTATTGACAAACTGGGGATGCCTGGGCTGAGGTAGCTACCCTGAGGATTTCCTGCAGAGATGTCTCACGGCTGAGATGATTGGTGCCCACTGATGGCAAACATGTTCCATTATGCTGTCGATGATTCGAAACAATGGAGAGTTTGCAATGGATTCTGATGAAGTGCAATTTTGCTCAGGCTCCTTGATGTCACCGTCAGTTAAATATTGCCTTGATTACAAGGGCATTTGTTCTTTGCTGAGTCTTTATATTCGCCTCTATTGCTCATATCAATAAGTCATCGTGTAGGAGCAGGCAGTGATTTCTTCAAACAAGGGATGGTGAATGTCAGGATTTCTCTATTCCAGAGAGTTAGGGGAGATGTAGCAGTCAGTGGCCACAAACTGCACCTATCTAACAAGTTGGAGGGTCTGAATGGAACATCAGAACAGGAGCAGGGTTAGATCGTTCGACACTATGAACCTTCTCCACGAGGCACTACGATTGTAGCTGATCAAGTTGTGATCTCAGCCCCACATTTCTTTCCGTATCCCATCATCTGTGACTCACTTCTCTGCCAAATATTTAGCTAACTCAGCTTTGGATAAATATGAACAAAGAGGCGCTACATACCTCTGGAAAAGAGAATTCCCACTCAAATGGTCCTTTTAGAATTTCTCCTCATCTCCCTTACAGTGTCATGCAGCAAGGAGTCCTGTCCACATAACTCAGACATCCCAATCTGATCTAGTTCGATTTGCCAGCATTAAGGCTATATTTCTCTTAATCCTTCCTATTAATATGCATATCCAGATGTCTTTTAAACGTTGTAACTGTACCAGCCTCCGTCACTTTTGCTGAGAGCTCATTCCGTACACACACCACAACCTGCATGAAAGCATTGACCCTTTACTATCGTTCTCCTCTCACCTTAAGCCTTTGTCCTATAGCTTTGGACTCCCCTAACATGGGAAAAAAGACCCTGGCTATTCAGATTATCCATGTTCCTCATAATTTTATAAACCTCTATAATGTCACGCCCCAACCTCCGATGCTCCAGAGTAAACAAGCCCCAGTGTGTCCAGCCTCTCCCTGCAGCCTAATCCCTCATGCCAGCAATATCCTTATACAGATTTTCTGCGCACTCTCAATTTTAACAACATCCTACCTGTATCAGAACGAACTGAATTAAACACAGTATCCTAAATCTGGCCTCACCAGCATTCTTCCCAGTTGCAACACGATCTCCCAACTCGCATAGTCAATGCGCTGATCAATAAAGACAAGCATACCAAACCCCTCCTTCAACACCCTATCTACCTGCAACTTCACTTTCAAGGATCTATGAGCCTGCGCCCTTTTGTTCAACAACTCTCCCGAGGACCTCACCATTAATTGCATATGTCCTGCCCTATTTTACCTTATCAAAATGCAATACTTCGGATTTATCTAAATTTAACTCCATCTGTCACTCCTTGGCCACTGGCCTATCTGATCAAGGTCTCATTGTACTCTGAGGTAAAATTTGCCAGCCACTGCACCTTCAATTATAATATAATCTGTAAACATAATAAACAGGCAAATATTCACATTCAAATCACTTATATAAATAATGAAAAGCAATGGATTCAGCACGTCTCCTTGTGGCACAGCACTGGTCATAGGCCTCCGGTCTGAAAACCAGTCTTCTACCGCCCTGTGTCTCCTAGCTCACTCTCATTTTGTAGTCATTTGGCTAGATTATCTAGGATCTATTTAGAACCTAACGTTACTAACTTGTCCGTTATGCGGAATCCTGTCGAATGCCTTGCTGAATCTATATGGACAGGATCTAACATACTGCCATCACCGATCTTCGTTGTCACCTCTTCACAAAATGCAATCAACTTTGCTCGAAAGGATTTCCCATGCACAAAGCGTTGTTGACTCTCCTTCATCAGTTGTTACATTTGCAAATACATGTAAATCCTCCCCCCTCAATGCTCTCCAACAACGAGCCCACCAATGACGTCAGACTCACTGATCTATAGTTCCGGGGCATTATTCCCTTTCCTCGTCCCATGCTTCAGCTGCTCCTTGCAAATGTTAATGTAACCGGGTTGGTGATATGATCAATAATATAGGTCTCAGACTGTGTGAGGGTTAGAAGCATGTGAGGCAGGATTCTTCAATCAGCTCAAATTAACAAGTCTATGACTGAAACAAAATTACTCAAACTTAGGATGGAATGATGAATGACAGTTTGACGTTTGCAAATCTTTGCGCTGATGTTTCCCTCTCTAAAAATACTGACACGTGCACACATTTGATGACAAACTGAAAAAATATAATGTCTGCAGAGCGTTAACTTGAAAGAACTGTATCCAAATATTAATTGAACTCATGGCGAAAGGAAACATAAGTGATTGTTCCAAATATCATTCAGCTTATATAGCTATTCTGCTCTTAGAAGCTACTGGTAATGGGATCACTTCCTGGAACAGGTGGATTCAGCTGTATTGCCTTTACTTCAGGCCGTGGGGTGATTCCAGTGAATCTTCGATAGGAATTCTCCATGAGCGGTATAGATGAATGAGGAGTTTTCAGCTCACCCACATTGCTGAGAAGAGGAACACAGAGAGAGAGAGAGGAAGAAACAGCCTTTCCTTCTCAGGAAGGATGCATTATTCCCTCTCTGAGTTGAATCACGCAATAACGATATCCAGCCCCAAACTGGACCAAATGAAGTCTGTTTAAACAGTGTATGAACTGTAGGACTCCAGCACATTCTCTGCTCCGTGTAGGTACATCACTGTTGCTGCTGGACACCCAGCCACTTCTTCCGGAACAAATAGCGCCACGAGATTTGAAGATGTGTTTATATGTTTATGTGTTTATAACTTGTAATATCTTCACAATATCTGCATTTCAATGAATGCATCTTATTCTTAAAATAGCTCCCCAGTCTTATTGTCTCATAGAGGATAAAATATTCATCAGGTATTCACCAGCTCAAAACCTTATATGGTTAATAAGAACATTTCTCATTCTCAGGCCTAAACGTTTAATCGTTCAATGCCTTCATCGCAAGGACGTGTAAAGAGAAACACCTTTGAAACATTTCAAAAGCAATTTGTTTTTCACTTCAGGGGAATTACAACCATAGACAGTACCTCAGATGTGGTCTCAGCAACGGCCTGTACAGATGCAGTAAAACATCCTTTAGATCAGCCCCAATTCTCTTCGCAAGAAAAAAAATCATTTCATTTAATTTTCTAATCCCGTGCTGCCTGTACAGACTAACTTTGTGTGATTTATGTGGCAGGACACACGAATCTCTTTGTACCACGGAGTTCTGCATTCTGCCTCCAGTTATGTAATTTACGGTCGTTTTATGCTTCTTCCCAAACAGAAAATTCCGATCACCCACATTGTTCTCCTTTTTTTAGTGAAGATTTACTCACTGT
Source organism: Hemiscyllium ocellatum (assembly GCF_020745735.1). Classification (NCBI taxonomy): domain Eukaryota; kingdom Metazoa; phylum Chordata; class Chondrichthyes; order Orectolobiformes; family Hemiscylliidae; genus Hemiscyllium; species Hemiscyllium ocellatum. The sequence continues at coordinate 80,425,766 of NC_083417.1, forward strand.
CCTCTCTTGTCTGTATTCCATTGCAGACGTTCTGCTTCCACAAGAAATCTTGCTGAATGACTATCCTGGTGTATGAGCTCCAACCCATTCAGCCCCTTCATCCAAATCATTGTAAACTGTTGCTGACCTCACGTTGATTCCTGAGGAATTCCACTAGTTACAGCTTTACAACCTGAAAATAAGTAATGATCTCGACTCTGTATTTCCTGGTAGCGGACCAGAGCTTTTCTGGTCCTGTTTAACAGCTCAGAAAGGTTGCATGGCCTCCTGATGTACTGTGCAGCTGGTTGTCGATTTGTTTCTGATCTCAGTGATCCTCCTTTCGGGCTACTTGTTGTCAGATGACCAGGCGGAGTTCGTACTGTCAATGATCCTGATCCCTGAGGGTTTGAAAGATGAGCACAGAATATAGACTAACATTTGGGGGAATCGCTATCTGGTCAAAAATGCTGTCTTTCTGATGCAACGATAGAACCATCTGCAATGTCTGTCATGTGCTCAATTTTGAACTTCAGACACCGAGGAGAGGGGAGAGTTGCTATTAGCCTGACAAACATGTGTCCCCTTAACAACACAACCAATAATATCCTTTATTAATTTCGTTTTTGGCTGCTGTGTTTAAAATTGCTGTAGTCACTGTACATTAAAGTAAGCGATTGTCTTTGAGAGGTGACCTTATAGAGGTTTATAAAATCTCTATGGAGCATGGATAGGGTAAATAGGCAAGGTATTTTCCCTAAGGGAATTGAGTCCATAACTAGAGGGCATAGGTTTAGGTTGAGAGGGGACATATATAAAAGAGACCTAACGGCAACTCTTTCATGCAGAGGGTGGTACGTGTAAGGAATGAGCTGCCAGAGGAAGTGGTGGAGGCTGGTACAATTGCAACAGTTAAAAGGCATCTGGATGGGAATATGAAAAGGAGGGGTTTGGATGGATATGGTAGGTGGGACCAGATTGAGTTGGCATATGTGGTCAGCGTGGGTGTGTTGGACTGAAAGGTCTGCTTCCGGGCTGCACATCTCTCGGACTCTATGACTGTATGGCTCAGTCTTCACTGCTTCCTGGGGATGAGAATACCTCAGACAGCTCAACCCGAAGGAGATAAGAACATCCTTATCTCAATCTTAAATGGTATAAACTCGAAATTTAGAAGTGTATGAGCCTCAAAGCAAGTCAGCTCCACATTTTAAAAACGAGGGCACAACCAATAGGAAATACATAGTCCATTCATCCCCTCAAACCTATCCCGCATTCCCATTGACTCTGTTCAGGAAAGTATTTATCAAATTCAGCCTCCACTCTTCTCTTGGGTAGACATTTCTCATAGTGTAAACCATAGAGCGTATGTAATTGTTGCATAATTAGACTGTTTGCTCCGTCAAGTATGATTTGCTGTTCAATCATGGCTAACATGTTTCTCAAAAAGATTCTCCTGCCTTCTCACTGTAACCTTGATCCACTTATCAATTAAAACTCATCCATCTCTGTCTTAAAGACAGAACTGTGCCTCGCTCTCTATGTCTGTATGCGTGTGTGTGTGTTTCAGCTTACTGGAAGGAGACAGAGGGCGGTGGAGGATTGTTGTCTTTGGGACAGGAGGCCTGTGACCAGCGGCGTTCCACAGAGATTGGTATTGGATCCACTTTTCGTTGTCATTTATATCAGTGACTTAGATGAGAATTATGCAATGTATGTCAAGCAAGTTTACAGATGACACCAAGTTTAGTTATATAGTGGAAAGTGAAGAAGGTTACATAACATTAAAAAGAGATCATTTTTTAAAAATGAGATCAATGAATCATAGAAATGTACAGCTCAGAAACTGACCCTTTAGTCAAACTCATTCTTGCCAACCAGATGTCATAAATTAACTTAGTTTCATTTTCCAGCATTTGTACCATATCCCTCTAAACCATTCCAATTCACGACCACATCCAAATACGTTTTAAATGTTGTAATTGTACCATCCTCCACCACTTCGTCTGGCAGCTCACTGCATATATAAACCATTTGTGAAAATGGTCTCCTTAGGTCCCATTTAAATCTTGGCCATCTCACCTTAATTCTATGTCCACTAGTTGTGGACTTCCCTACATGTGGTTAAAAACCCTGACTATTCACCCTATCCATGGTCTTCATGATTTTATAAACGAATGGAATGCGCAAATGTGACTCCAATCAACACGAATGGCTGTGTTTTCCGGAAACCTGGGCCCGCATTCTGAAATTCAATACTGACTCCTCTTCCTTCTTCATCACAGCACAATTATAAAATTACTTTACCAACTTGTTCAGCCACATTATGAAACACCTCTGTGGTATTTTAATCTAGACTTTTGGGTTCAGAGGTAGGGACACAGCCACCACCTGTCAACAATCCCTAAAGCTGCAACATTATTCACCTGTTTGTTTGTTCATCAAGCTGTTTTGAAATACTGTGACATACCTTCTTGACAGGCAGGTCTTGAACCCAGACCTTCTGGTCCAGAGTGAGAGACAATACCACACAAGTTCAGGTATTGGAATCTAACCCAGAGCTCTGGCTCAGAGGCATGGGCGTTACCCACTACACAGGACTGAAACCATGCCCAGATTTTGGGTCACATTTTAAATGTCAGCTTTCAGCTCGGTGTGGTTTGCTTAACTTTATTGAATTACACAGTTAAAAGAATCATCTTGTTGAACAGATGAAAGATACTCACCTCAACTATAGGATGTTGAGTTTATGTACTTTGCCTTCGAGATAAACCATGAAAATCTTTCATTGCTTGGCTATGATTTTCAACTTAAGTGGCTTTTTTTTGTAATCTGCAATATGAGTGAAAGACATATACAGAGACACTCTGCACGAGAAAGGATCTGGAATAGATATTTATTACTGAACACCAGAGACGAAGAAAGAGCCTACTTTCTGGATCAAAAACACCAATCACTCTTACCTGCCTGTAACGTTTGACTACCCTCTTTTTAAACCACGAAGTGATCCAAGTCAGCTGATTGCTGTCTAGCCTTTGTTCCCCAGAATTATCACTCACTGGGCTGAGGAGTGGCAGATGCAGTTTAATTTCAATAAATAAATGTATCACAATTTCGTAAAACAAACAATGAGAGAATATACACAATTAAATGTCTAGCCATTGGTAGCGTTGTAGAACAGAGTTTTATGTTCTGATATATTTCTTTGAAGTTTGCATCATGTGTGGGCAGGCTGGTTATGAAGGCGCTTTGTTTGCTGACCTTCATTGCTCAGAACTTTGAGTACAGGAGCTGGGACATTATCTTTAGCTTGTGCTAAACACACGTGAGGTCTCTCCTGAAGTACTGTGTGCAGTTCTGGTCAACGAGTTACATTAAGGTTCAGACAAAGATTTACCAGGCTGTTTCTGGGAATGGAGTGTTGAAGTTATAAGGACACGCTCGATGGACTGGGACCTGTTCCACTGCAGCATAGACCTTGAGACCTTATGAACCTTATAGAGGTTTATAAAACAATGACGGGCATAGGTGAAGTTGAATGGCAGGTGCCCTTTCCTTTGGATGGTGGATTTCAAGATAAGGGGGTAATTTTAAGATGACTGGAGGAAATTTTACTGAAGATAGAGTGCCATAGAGCTGTCCAGCATGGAAACACACCCTGCTATCCAACTCGGTCCTGCCAAACAGATGCCCTGCATTAAAGTAGTTCCATTGGGCCCATATCTCCCTAAACACTTCCTTTTCATGTGTCCATCCAGATGCCTTTTAACTGTTGTAAGTGTCCCGGCCTCCACAACCTGCTCTGGCTGCTCGTTACATATACAGTATCCTTGCTTTGAAAACATTGCCCCTTAGATCCTTTTTAAGTCTTTCCCCTCTAACCTTCAAACTATATCCTCTAGCTTTGGAAAGGGCTACCCTGGGAAAACAACCCGTGGTATTGACACTATCCAATCCACTTGTGAGTATATAAGCCTCTATGATCACCACTCAACCGCTGATGCTGCAGGGAAAATAACCCCAGCATATTCAGCCTCTCCATAAATCTCAAAACATTCAACCCTGGCAATATCTTTATAAATCTTTTCTGAATCCTTTCAGGTTTCACACATCCTTCCTCGAAGAGCGAAACCGTAATTGCACGAAATATTAAATAGTGGCCTAACCAATGTCCTGTGCAGCCGCAATATAACCTTCCAACTCTTACATTCAATGCACTGTCGAAAAACGATAAGCATATCAAACAACTTCTTTACTATCCTGTCTACTTGCGACTCTACTTTCAAAGTATTATGAACCTGCACTCCAAGGTCTCTTTGTTTCGCAACGTTCCCCACGATATCAACATTAAATGTACAAGCCAATCCCCGATTTTTCTTTCCAAACTGCAGCACTTCACAGTTATCTAAATTAAACTCCATCTGCAACTCGTCAGCCCATTGGTCCGTCTGATCAAGTTCTCGTTATGCTCTGAGGTAATCATTTTCTCTATCCACTGCAACTTCAATTTTGGTGTCAAATATGAACTGACTGACCATGCCTCCTGTGTTCACATCCAAATCATTTATGTAAATGATGAATAGCAGTGGAACCAGCACCAATCTTTGTGGCACACACTGGTCAGAGGCCTCCAGTCTGAAAAACAACCCTGCACCACGATTATCTTCTTCTTCCATTGAGGCAGTTCTGTATCCAAATGGCTAGTTCTCCTTGTATTACATGAGATCTCACCTTGCTAACCAGTCTTTCATGGGGAACCTTGTCGAATGCCTTACTGAAATCTATATAGGTCACGTCCACTGCTCTTCCCTCATCAATGTTTTTTGTTACTTCTTCAAGAAAAAGTAATCCAGTTCGTAAGACATGATCGCCCATGCACAAAGCCATGTTGACTTTCCTTTATCAGTCCTTGTCTTTCCAAATGCATGTAAATCCTGTCGTTAGGATTCTCTCCAACAACTTGCCCACCACCGAAGTCAGGCTCACTGGTCTATTGTTCCCTCGCTTTTCCATGCCAGTTTGTTTAATAATAGCACCACGTTGGTCAGACTCATATCTTCCAGCAACTCAAATGGTCCAAGCGCAGGAACGTGGGACTAGTTTAGTTTGAGATTATCGTTAGCATTGAGTGTATGGGTTAATAAGTCTGTTTTCAAACCCCCTGTATAACTCTATGGTTCCATGGGTGCTTGCATGTCCAAGTATGCGTCTGCATATATCTGTCCGCGTTTATCGATTTGTGTGTGTCTATATGTGTACCTATGTTTTTCTATCTCTCAGTGTGTTCTGCATTAGGATGTGTATGTATATTTGCATCTCTATCTCTGCATCTGTGTACAATGGGAAATGTATTGTTTTGGGATGAATCATTGAATGGGGTTCAAAGCCTCCCTTCCTCCATCTCCCTCTCCCTCCATCTCCCTCTTTTGATGAAAGTGATAAAATGACATGCTCTGCTGGTGTGTTTTAGGACTTTTCAATCCTTTCTTACATGAAAGATTAATTGCAAGGGTAAGTCACTATCACTAAACATTGCATTTTACTCTGTGTGTGTGTGTGTGTGTGTGTGTCTGTGTGTGTGTGTGTATATGTGTGTGTATTTGTAAGTCTGTGTGTGAGCAGCTGCGTGTATGCATGCGCGCTTGTGTGTGCATGTCTTTGTGTGTCACTGTGTGTCGGTGTGTGTGCGTGCCTGTGTGTCTGTGTACATCTGTGCGTGTGCATGTGTGTGGGGAATTTGGGTGGCTGTGTATGGGTGGTTGTGGGCATCTGTGTGTGCCTGTGTGTGAGAGAGTCTGTGTGTGCATGCGTGCCTGTGTGATGGTTTGTATGGGTTTGTTTTCTATGTGGTGTATGTCAACGCGTGTGTGCCTCTGCCTGTGAGCTTGTGTGTGTATGTCTGTCTGTGTGTATCTGTGTGCCTGGATATGCATGTGTCTGTATTGTGTATGTGTGTTTGTATCTGTGTGTATGTATGTGTATGTGTGTTTTTTGCGTGTGTCTTCGTGTGTGGTAGTATGTGTCTGTTTGAGTGTATATATCTGTTTGCATGTGTCTATGTTAGCGTATGTGTGCATGTTTAGGGAATGTGGGTGTGTATTTGACTATTTGAGTATGTCTGTCCGTGTGTTTGTGTGTCTGTGTGTCTGTGTGTGCCTATGGGTGTGTATGTGACTGTTTGCCTGTCCGTGTGTATGTGTATCTGTGTGTGCCTTTGTGTGAGCCTATGTGTGTGTGTGTGTGTGTGTGTGTGTGTGTGTGTGGAGTGTTGGTGTCGTGTGTGGAGGGAGCGTGTGGATGTCTTCGCGGATGGGAAGTGTGGCTGTCTGTGTGTTTGTGCGTGTGTCAGTATGTGTTTGTGTCTGTCTGTTTGTCTGTGTCTGTGTCTGTCTGTATATGCGTTTCTGTGTTGGTGTGTGTTCGTGCGTGTGTCTGTGTTGAAAGAGTGTGGTGTTGAAAAAGCACAACCATTCAGGCATCATCCAAGGACCAAGAGAGTCGAAATATCCAGCATAATACCTTCATTAGGAATGAGGCTTGTTGGCAAAGGGAGCTGAGGGATAAATGGGTGGTGGTGGTGCTGGGGCAAGGTAGCTGGGAAGACGATTGTTAAACGATGTTGGGGTGATGGTGATAGGTCAGACCGAAGGGTGGATTGGATAGGTGGGGATGAGTAAGGACAGGTAGTACAGTTCAAGAAGGAGGTGCTGAGTTGGAGGGTTAGATCTGGAATAAGTTGATGGAAGGGGATATGAGGAAACTGGTGAAATATGTGGCTGTGTGTGTTTTGTGAGAGTGTGTGTGTGTGTGTGTGCGCGCGCACGCACTAGTCGCTTGGCATGTATATGTCTCTGTATGTCTGTTTGTGCACCTCTGTGTCTTTCTCAGATTTGTGTGTTTGTGTGTGTGTGTGGTTGGGTGTGGAGTGGCTGTGAGCATGTGTGTGTGAATATGTGTGTCTGTGTTGAAAGAATGTAATGCTGAAAAAGAACAACCGTTCAGGTAGCATCCAAGGGCCACTGAATGCATTTATAGACGGGGTGGATTGGCTTTTGACATATCAGCGAGTTTAGGGATGCAAGGGGTTAGCAGGAAAGTGGAGTTGGGCCCTGGAGTAGATCAGCCATGCTCTTATTGAATGATAGTGCAGGTTTGAGGGACCGAATCGCCTACTCCTGCTCCCATTTCTTATGTTCTCATGTTATGCTTTTCAAAAGTAACTGGTTATTTTCCTGAAAGTCATGTTGTACAATGCTGCATTCCAGGAGAGCAGACGATTTGTTTGGGTTGACCCTGAGTGGGGTTTGGGAGCTGAATTCGCAGTGAATCTGGGTCTGTAACATGACCCACATCTGGAGCAGTAGTTACAGAGAGGGGAAGCCTGACAAGAGGGATTGGGGGTGGCGGGGTCACTTCCTGACCCAGCCTGGATTTTTCAAGTACATTCCTGCAACTACACCTAATCGTCAGAGTGGTCTTGATCTGCTCCTGTGTAGCAGGTCCGAAGGGCTGAGTGGAACATCAGAATATAGTGCACTTGGTGAATATGAGTACAGACTATTGAAGATGTCAGGACTAGTGGGGAGAGCAGAAAATAGTTTCAGCACCTGAAGTGTTTACAGGAGGAAGTGTAGGAGCTCCCTTCCTGGAAGGTGGTGGTGACGATGAGTTGTGAGCCCACCATCCTGCCCACCGAGACCTTGGGAATTCCATTTCTACCAGCTCGACACAAAAGGGAGATGGCATCAGGGTCACGGCTTTTATGTTGTGCCGGGGATAAACGGAGCTGACGGTTGGTTTAAAGTGAGACTTGCCCTTCACTGAACATCGCTCCTTACTCAGTTGGTGGGACGTGGATGTTTCAGAATCTCCACACGACGTCCCAGTCCTCTGTGGCTCGTACCAGGGCCCTCCACACATGGCGGAAGGAGGGGGGAAGGTAACGGATATCGGGCACTCCACCACCCGGCTTAGCCCTTTCTGTCTTATTCCAGGCTGTTTCTCCTGGAATAGGAGAAAGGGAGGGAGGGAGGATGGGGTGGGTGGCCCTGCTGTTAGTGCTCGTGTAGGTGGGGGACATGGTGAGGAGTCCGGAGACAATCATTCCACACTGTTGTATCTATGCAGTGTTATTGGTGTGTGTGTGTGTGTGTGTGTGTGTGGGAGGTGGGTTGGTGGTTGGGGGGGGGGGGTGGTAAAGTGGATGGGGAGAGAAAGAGAGAGAGAGAAAGAGAGACTGTAAGCAGTAATGAGAGTGGTGGAGCTTGAGCTTTGTTCGGGAAGTAGGTGCTGTAGCAGAAATACAGTGAGTGTGAGGGAGCAGAGAGAATACAGTGACCCTAATCCTGACAGAATGCGGAAGGTTATTGATGCTCATCCTTTATTGCTGGACATTTCTTCAGACTGCAGATACTGCACTGAGCTAGATGGTGATCTCAGACCATGCTCTATGGGTCTGGTAGTATGGCCTACTCTGGGAAAAGAATGGTCTTCCTCTGTAGTAGCCCATTAACCAGGACTTCCGTAACTTTGTTGACAAACCGTGGTGTAATTGCCTCTTATCTGCCATGCTCTGGGTAAACCGTCCAGGGCAGCTCCAAACAGAGAAACAGTGTGCCCATTGGCCTTTTGATGATGGCACCAGTGCCAGGGATCACGGAATATTTAGAATCATGCGGGCATTGGTGAGTACCTCCAACCATGAAGGAAATTGAGCTGGCATTGAATGAGAATGTCGCCATGGGGTGGGGTAGATAGTTAATGAGGTGAGTTCAATGAGATATCACCAGCAAACTAGCTCAGTCTCATACAGACAATCCTTCTGTCATACTCAGTGAAAATGACACTGAGACAAAATATTGTTAGATTCAGCCCAATGTGTCGAAAACTCTGCTGACCCTCCTCCCAGTTAAAAAGCTGCAGAACAAATGCTCATCCAATACTCTCCATCATCTGAGCTCACACCAATATCCAGTTTACCTGGAAACATTGGCTCAAGTTTCAGGATACTGTTGAAATGTCTTCATTTCAGCATTCTGGATCCTGGGAACACATCCTTCCATGAAATTGTCTCTCAGTCTCTCTCTCTCTCTAAACCCCTCCCATTTGTTGATACTTAAACTGATTCCCCCGCCATCTCTGTCTGGCAGTGATGTTCACACCCACAGCACCCCCTTGTCATGGCACAATGGAGATATGGAGCTGTAATTGGATGGGAGCTGCACATCCTGTCACTTCCAGCATGAGCTGCAAGTTTCTCAATGCTGGGCAGTGATCTAACACAATGTTCTAATGTAGTGAAAAATGCACTGGGTTGATGGACACAGTTCCACACCCTGGTCGCATATCTCATCTGGGTTTATAGATCAAAGCACTACTGTGGCCAGCGTACCTTTCCACTCTGGGTAGATTGTCATTGTATTGCACAGTACAGCAGCCCGGTTTGCACAGTGCTCCCTGCTAAACACATATCTCATCTGGGTTTATAGAACAATGGACTGCTATAGTATGCACAGTGTTCCACTATGGACTGATTGCAGGGTGGTGTTCAGCAGTGCACTAGTCTGGTCTGCGCAGTGCTCCATGCCAAACAGATATCTCCTCTGGGTTTATGGTGTCTGGTCTGGTTCGCTGAGGTGGATTTAGAATGTGGTATGACTAATACTTTCAGTTGATATGGTAATGCCTTGATTTTTGTTCTCATTCATGTGATTGGACCCTCCAAATTCTGATTCCTCCAGCCAGTCACATACTTCAGTCTACCTCCATCATTCTCTAACATGTTGTCGATGAGGAATTATCCGGTTTCAATGTGAATAACTGTTCTGTCTATTTCCCGGTCGTTGGCATTGCTCACCCTGCAGCATCGGGATTCACCGCAATAAACCTCAGAAAGGTCACTCCTCAGAACCTACGCTCCAGGAAACATAACCCCAGCCCATTCATACTCTCCGCATAGCTCAACATCACTCGACACCACCACCCTCTCCAAAAAATGTTAACAAAAGGGGAAATCCTTTCTGCACTCTTTCAACTTTAACAACATCTTTCCTACAACAGTGAGAACAGAGTTAAACGCAGTGTTACAGAACTGGCTGAACCTAGCGTGTAGGCGAAAGTGAATATTGCAGATGCGGGAGATTAGATTCAGGAGTGTGGTGCTGGAAAAGCACAGCATGTCAGGCAACATCTGAGGAGCAGGAAAACCGATATTTGGTGCTAAAACCCGATTCCTGATGAAGAACTTTTGTCCAAAACGTCGAATTTTTCTGCTCCTCGGATGCTGCAAGCCCTGCTGTGCTTTTCCAGCACCACATTCTGAACCCAGTGTATATCCCACATGGCCTTTCTTCAAAGACAGCAATTTCCCCTCCGACATGGTCGACGATGCCATCCAGAGCATCTCATCCACTTCCCGTGCCTCTGCCTTCAACTTTTACCCCTTCAAATTCAATAGGGAAAGAACACCCTGTTCCTGACCTTCCATCCCACCAAGATACAACGCAGTATTCTGCCCCATTTGCGCTACCAACAAACAGAACCCACCACCAGGAATATATTTCCCTCCCCACACCGATCTACATTCCATAAAGAACATTCCCAGCACGGCTCCCTTGTCGGGTCCACGTCACCCACCAACTCTCCCTCCATTCCTGGCATATTCCCCCGCCACCGTAAAAATTGGGAAACCTGCATCCTCACCTCGGTCCGAGACCCTAATGAATACCTCCACACCATTCGGAGTTTTACCTGCACTTCTACACACGTCGCCAATGCTCCTGATGTCTCTCTGCACTGGGGAGACAGGACGCCAACGTGTGGAACACTTCAGAGAATATCTCTGGGACACTGGCACCAACCAACCCCACCATCCCGTGGCTGAACTCTTGAACTCCCCCTCCCACACCATCATGGACATGCAGGTCCTGGGGCTCCTCCACCACTCAACTTCTGCCTTGGGACCCTACAACCACATGGGATCAAAGTGGATTTCACCGGTTTTCTCATTTCTGCTTCACCATCGTATCCCAGATCCAACCTTCCAACTCAGCGCCGCCCCTATCACCCTCTTCCTTCCCACCTATCTGCTCCACCCTCCTCTCCAACATATCACCTCTAACCGCAACTTCATCTACCCACGACATTCTCAGCTATCTTCCCCCATCCCCTTCTCATTTATCTCTTAGCACCTTTGGGCGACAAGCCTCATTCCAGATGAAAAGCTTACACAAGAAATGTCGATGCTACTCTGATGCTGCCTGACCTGCTGTGCTTTTCCAGCACCACATTCTCAACTTTGATCCCAGCATCTGCAATCCTCACTTTCTCCATTGAGTTAATGTATCCAGAAATTTCCCCACTAGATGTCTTTTGCAGGTGGCCTGTTATTTTATCCCTGTCCCCTTTACAAACAGAGTAGGACACATACAGACCTGCAGTGCTCTGGCAATATTCCCACATACACGGAAAAAGTAAAAAAAAAGAAAAATTCATAGCCCATCCGTCAGTAACCCTCATCCATTCCATCCAGACTGAGTAAATATTTCCTTTTATTGCGATATGAAATGTTGTAGAAGGAAGGGGTTAACTGAACCTGTTTGTTCAGTGACAGTGATTAATGTCAGTCTCCACGTTTTGTAATTATCCCAGTGGAAGGTATCTTCCAATGATAAATGGGCTCCATTCAATCTTTTATGCCATAGTATGAGAGGGAGTATCCCCGACAGCACTGATAGGGATCAGTAGCTCCAGAGAGAGTCGGAGGAGAGATCAAAAACCGAGAATATTTGACTGGAACATTCCAACAGTGGATCAGAATCTGAGAATATTGGACTGAAATGTTATAACAATGGACAGGAGTTTATCCGGTTATGTTTGGTCTCTTTCAACATATTATAATCGGTTATCATTATCATGGCGGATATGTTATGCTCTTCGCATTATTCAATATATTTATTATCCTCTCCTGTCTATCATTGGTGTCCCTGGTAAGTCTCACTGTCCAGACTCTTTTCCTATAACCCAGTTATGACTGCATTACTGTTCTTTTCTATAGTCTTCACTTCTTGCCACTTTTATTGTTCATGTTGACACTCTGAATCGCTACTAATGGCACCATTGAACTTGTTCAATTACTGTCTCCTTCCTTGCTTCTGGCAGTGTTACTCATGGGTCTCTACGTTGACCTCGTCATGTTCAGATGTGAACCATTGTCTCTCAGGAGAAAGTGAGGACTGCAGATGCTGGAGATCAGAGCTGAAAATGTGTTGCTGGAAAAGCAGGTCAGGCAGTATTCAAAGAGCAGGAGAATCGATGTTTCGGGCATGAATTTCCTGAAGATGGGCTCATGCCCGAAACGTCGATTCTCCTGCTCTTTGGATGCTGCCTGACCTGCTGCGCTTTTCCAGCAGCATATTTTCAGCTCATTGTTTCTCACCCGTGTTATCTAAATATTGGGAGCATGGAGGTCATTGTCCTCTATTATCTTTACAAACTCCATTTCCTTTCTGGACAACTATCCCATCCTGGCCAGTATCTTTTTTTCATTCATTTGTGGGACTTGGGTGTTGCTGGGTGGCCAGCACTAATAGCCCATCTCGATTTGCTCTTGAGAAGGTGATGGTGAGCTTCGTTCTTAAATTGCTGCAGTACACATGCTGTGGGTTGGCACACAATGCCATTAGGGAGGGCATTCCAGGATTCTCACCCAACGACTGTGAAGGCACAGAGGTATATTTCCAAGTCGGGGTGGCAAGTGGCGTGGAGGGGAACTTGCATGTTGTGGTTGAAACTGACGAATCACAACTGTGGTGATCTCTTTGGCCATGAGCTGATTTCTGACACCATTCCTTGACCATTATTAACTTTAACTACTCACTGCTCCAGAATGTACTTCATTGGCTTCACCAATCTGCTGTTTGAAACTTGGGCTGTGTAATACAGATTTAATGATGACAACATTTGCTGCTGACACTCTTGAGTTGAAACCTACAGAAACAAACATGATTCGAATTCAGACCGAAATCCCATCCATCTGTTCTCCATGTGTGCACACTAATCAATATCGCTATTGTGTGCAGCAATGCCTTTATTTTAATATTCTCAAACACTTTCATTCATCTGTCCATGAAACTTCTCTCAGTCTCTCTGTATCGAAATCCAAATCCCTGCCAGTTGTTCATAATTAACCTGGTGTCCTTTAAGTGTATTTTCTCTCAAGCAATAATTTTCACATTCAACTACCCCAAGTACACGCCCTCCCAACCCCTGTCCCACACACACACACACACACACACACACACACACACACACACACACACACACACACACACACACACACACACACACACACACACACACACACACACACACACACACACACACACACACACCTTATACTGGTCTAATGGAGATAGAACACTTCCCCTGCTGTGTGTATTTGATGCGTGTATCGTTCCCATATGATAGTAAAGGTTTGCAGTTCTCCTCATGCTGGGCAGATAGTCCAGATTACTGAGCAATGCACTAGCGTGGCCTACTCATTCTCCATGTTGGTCTGTCATCTTGTCCCAGCTAATGTTGTTTGAAGTGTTCTGGGAAACCGATTCAGAACTTGATGAAACAAATCATTTCAGCTGATCTGAAAATACCTTTATTCAATGTTCTCATTCTTAAAATTTCGTAATCTAAAGGTTTCATTCTCCATTTAATCCCACTGTCCGTTCTTTTTCTCCATATTTCCACAACATGTTCTCAGTTAATTAACTGTTTTCATATTTAATGTGAATCTCTCTGTGCCTCTGCATCTTTCCCTGGCCTTGGTGTTTGGTTGAAAATGTGTTGCTGGAAAAGCGCAGAAGGTCAGGCAGCATCCAAGGAGCAGAAGAATCAATGTTTCGGGCATGAATTTCCTGAAGAAGGGTTCATGCCCGAAACGTCGATTCTCCTGCTCCTGTGATGCTGCCTGACCTTCTGCGCTTTTCCAGCAACACATTTTCAGCTCTGATCTGCACCATATGCAGTCTTCACTTTCTCTTTGGTTTTTGGTTCCCGAGTGTATGGAGTGCTGGCATTGTGAAGTGCAGAAACAATGATTGGTATGTGTCAGGCTGCTGTTCACTTCCCGGTGTGTCCCATGTGGTGCTCTATGGACAAGGGGGTGGGGTTGTGTGTCGGGCTGTTGTTCACTTTCCGGTGTGTCCCATGTGTTGCTCCATGTTGGATAGGGGTTTCAGCAGCTTTGAATCTGCGCCTGTCCACTGAAATTGTGACTTGTGTGTTTGTCCCTTTGAACTGATCGTGCAAGACTGAATGGCCTTGGGCGTGTCTTTTTGCCAAGGGATGTATTTATGGGATGGTAGTACATTGCAATAGTTCATTAGTAGAAGGTACTATATCTATTATTCTGATAAGATTTCCAGTAGTCAAGTTATTCTATATTCCTCTTCTTTTTGTCTATGTTATTATTAGAGATTTTAAATAAATGGTGTATTGCTTTAAGCTGTGTGGTTTGACCAGCAGCATCACATCTGTAACACTCATTTCGCATCTACCTTTACTATAAGACAAGGTTAGCGTCCAGGCTCCCATCTGAAAGTATTTTAAAGCAGTCTGATCTGGTCCGTACCAAACGTTGCAATCTTGTCTGGTTCGAAATCAGCAATACCAAATTCGGTTCAGAATTAGAATCCCTACAGTATGGAAACAGGCCATTTGGCCCAACAAGTCCACACCAACCCTCTGTAAGAAAAGGAGAAATAATTACAGCTGTGCCTTGGCATTTACATTTTTGATTGAAACACCATCAGAATTTTTGGAAATGGCTGGAATTCAATTGTTGATGAGTTTGAAATATGATTAACAGGAGAATTAAAAGAAAAGGAGAGGACTAAGAAAGACAGAAAAATAAAGAAGAAAAGTAAAAAGAGGGAGAGAGTTTCAACTTCAAAAGTTAACAATTTGAGAGGAAAGTCGACTTAGAAAGCAGAGATGAAGGTAGATGGTACGCTGACACGGGAGGATAGTGAGGAGAAGCAAATCTATGATAGCCAAAAGCCTGGTGGGGATCTGTTTAAAAACATCCAGTCATTGTCTACATTTGATGAGAGGGATGTAAAAACCTTTTTAATTTGAGAAAGTGGCGAAACGAATGCACTGATCAGTGACCATATGAATTTAGTTGATCCAAACAAAGCTAGTAGGGATAAGGAGTGAGGTATTTGCATCCCTATCGGAGGAGGTATCTGGCCAGTATGAGAGGGTGAAGAAAGCAATCTGAAGTGCATATGAGCTTATGCCAGAAGCCCACAGACAGCATTTTAGGAATCTAAAGTAGCATCCCTGGGTAAACGTACATTGACTTTGAAAGAATCAAACAAAGTAATTTTGAAAGCTGGGTAAGGGTATTAAAAAGAGAACAATCTATGACACTCTTCGGGAGATTCTTACTTTGGAGTAGTTCAAACATTCACTTCCTGCAGTCGTGAGAACTCGTGTGGAAGAGCTGAGAGTTACAATGGACAGATCAGAAGCTGAAATGGCTGATGATGATAAGTTGATCCATGAGTCAAAGTTTGGCTTCTGTTAGGCATTGAGAAGAATATGCAAGATCTTCTTAAAACATATACCTGTGAGAGTAAGGTTTACTTGTGTAGGCCAGGAGTAGCAGGTAAAGAGGTTACAGCATTGAGAGGTACAGAAGCATGTAATTGTTTGATGCTGAGACATGAGGAGACTTGTCATTGAGAAGTTTTTTTGGAGAGATGAGATTTGCTCCTTTATGTAATGTGTGGTTAGAGTGTCCGGTGAAACCATCAATAAAAACATTCCACAATTGGGAAAGAGGCCTTGAGCTTGGCCTTATAACATTTCAGCATTTAACTTGTAAATAACGTGTCTGAGACAAATCGTTATATTGATCGCAACACCTAAACATTTTTGGAGAAATTTAAGGAGAAAACTTCCAGTCTGTTCAGACAGCACTTAGTATTGATGCCATCCAATTTGGAAGTTATACAGGTGACTGGACGAGAAACCGTACTTGCTGATAAGGTGTCAAGACTTCGATGAAGAAAGACAGAGGTGTTCTGCGGCAGGAGTAAACTGACTGAAATAGAATGGAGTTGTGAATGTTTGCATGCTTAGTGTCAATGCAATATATATATATATATATATATATATATATCTACTGTAACAGTAAGAAAAAGGGGTTCAAAATGATGCTATCTGTGAATATCGATGGGTCTTTTTTTTTCAAAGTGGAAGGTGTGACGAAACTGTCACTTTAAAAAGGTTATTTTCTTGTGGGTTTTTTGGAAGAGAAGACTTAAATAGAGAAATGCCAAACTGCTGCCTGATATTGGCAGAAGGAAATAACTCAGGAGGCCTTTAGGTTTTACTAAAATGGTGGGAACAATGGAAGGGCAGTGACGGCTCTCTCAGACCAGGTCATCTCGTTTTGTTTTTAGCTGCAGCAATCAGAACCTGCTGGGGATCCCAGAAGGGTTGCAGGTTTCAATCCATGATCCCAAGCTGCTCATCTCTCTGAAAACTCTCTTGAAGTTGTTTCCTCCCGGATTGGAGAACTGCACATAAGATTCTGAGTTTGAATTTACTTTTTTTGTCAAGGGGCATGTTTATGGGATTTTCCTATATTAGGACAGGAGAATGTGAGGTCTGTAGTTGCTGGAGATCAGAGCCGAAAATGTGTTGCTGGAAAAGCGCAGCAGGTCAGGCAGCATAAGCCCTTCTTCAGGAATAACTCAGGCATAAGCCCTTCCTGAAGAAGGGCTTATGCTCGAAACGTCGAGTCTCCTGTTCCTTGGATGCGGCCTGACCTGCTGCGCTTTTCCAGCAACACATTTTCAGCCCTGTATTAGAACAGTTAGTTAGTAGAAGGTACTGTATCTATTGTTTGCGTAAGTGTTCCAGTAAAGAAGCTATCCCCAATTGTTCATCTCTTTGATTGTGGTTTAACTAGAGTGTTTGAATGGATTGCATTTTGCTTAATGTTGAACGGGTTGGCCAATCACAACACATCGGGAACATCCAATTCACATCTACGTTTAAAAAAAGAAAAATATTTTGTGGTGGTCTGGCCTGGTGCATAACACTTGCAGCTGAGGGGCTTCTGACTGTCTCCTGTTATTGAAAAGTTCATGGAGATGCTGGGGATGGTTTGCTGGAGGTTGTGCTGTGAGCTGCCTCAGACATTCAGGGATACCCGAGGATTTTGTGATCCAACTCTGAATGGAGCATGGGGACAGTAGTTACAGCATCTGGGCCTGCAATATGAACAACAAATGGAGCACAGGCTGCAGAGAGGGGAAGCTCTGAAACCACGGAGTGAGCGTGTGTAGGGAAAGGGATCTGCTGTATCCACTCCGGGTTTTCCAAGACCAGCTACCCAAGAGGCACGTAACTCAGGAGCAGGGTGTGAGGGGTCTCTGACTGAACAAGGAGCTGGTCACAGAGCAGTGTCACCTCCGTCAACACGACCTGCAGCTTCACACCAGGGGGAGGACGGTACTGCCAGTGGCTGTTAGTGTAACTGATTCATTCAGCTTCTATGATCTGGAACGTTTCAGGCAGGAGTGCATGACATATCGGTCATCTCCCAGCAGTTCAGCATCAATGTCACCGTTCAGTGATGGAGGATCTATGTGGTGGATGAGGTGAATGTTTTCTCCTCAGCAGGGTGTATCCTTGTTTTCCCAACAAAATGGGATTCCCGATGGTGTACATAGCTCTATAGGGTTCCATGTCAATGGGGAGAGGTGGAAGAACTGAAGGAACTCTCACTTCATTAATGTTGCAGTGTGCCCATGCACCATACATCATGTTGGTGAATACCCCTGTCCTGGCAACAACCACAGCCTCTTCATTCAGAAACAGCCATTCCCAGCGTACTCGGATGTACAATTGAAAATAAAGGATGGAATCTCAGATAAAGGCCGTCCTCCTCATACACAGCTCAAAACACCCCCACCACCCCCTCACCACTCCGCACCACCCACCAAATGCATAAAAATATCCCGTTTGTACTGGCAGCATAGGTGCCACTGTGAACATCAGATGGATCAACACTTCCCATGCCTGAACGGGCCAGAGTGAAACCTCCAGAACACGCTGTTTCACTCAGCCCTGTAATCTCTCTCCATTACAGGATAATACTGCCTTATAAACTTCCTGAAACAGATTGCAAGTTGTATATTCAGTTATATTCCACATGGTAAACTATTATTCATTGAATTTATCTGTGTATATCAATCTTCAGTCTCTCCACATTCTCTTGATAGCTTACTGTCTTGCCAACTCAGTGTCATCACCAAACTTAGTAGCAGTATATCCGTTCAACTCCTCCTGATCATTGATATGGATTGTAAAGAGCTGAGGACTCAGTGCTGGTCGCAGTGTGACTTCACTGGCTACGCTCTGTCGAACTGATTCAGACTGATATATCCGGAGTGCCTGCTTCCTGTTTGGTAACCAGTCCTCCCCCATTCCAGTGTAGCACAGGCAAAAGACTGAATAAGAACAAGGCGCATCAGTCAGCAATCCAGCCCCGCAAGCCTGATCTGCTATTGAATACAATCATGGCTGATGTCAACGAGCCTCAGTCCCATGTTCCTGGCCGCTCTCCTTATCCCATCATTTACTCAATGTCCCAGCACTCACTGCACACCGAGACAGTGAATTACACAGATTCACAACCCTTTGAGAGAAGTAATTTCTCTTCACCCCGTTTTAAATCTGCTCCGCCTAATCCTAAAACTATGATCTCTTGTTCTAGTTTGTCCCACATGAGGAAATATCCACTCCACACCGACATTGTCAATCGCCTTTAACATCCTCCAGACCGCAATGAGGTTTCCTCTCATTTTTCTAAACTCCAGAGAGTATAGGTCTGAATTGCTCAAACGCTCTTCAAAAGACAAATTCATCTCTTGAATCAATCTAATGTACTTGTTCTGAACTGTCTTCATTGTAAGTACATCGCTCTGCAGTCACGGCGCTGGAAGTGTACACAGAACGCCAGTTACAGTCTCACTAATACCTTGCAGAGTTGCAGTAATTCTTCCCTTCCTTTATATTCGATTCGGTTAGAATTAAATGCTGAAATTGCACTTGCCTTTCTCATTCCCGGCTGTACCTGCATATGGGCCTTCTGTGATATGCACAAGTACACCCCGATCCCTCTGCACATAAGCACTCGGGAGTTGCTTTCCATTTCCATAACAAGTTCGATTCCTCTGATCGAAATGGATAATCCCATACTGATCCACATAAAATTTTATCTGCAAATGTTGGCCCATTCATCTGAACGGTTCATGTCCATTTGTAAATTTTCTACATCTTCATTGCATCAACCTATTTTGCCACTTGTTTTAGTATCAGCTGAAAATGTGGTTGTCAAGTTTTCTATCTCCTCATCCAAACATTACAATAGATGAGAAATAGTCGGATCATATTGTCTGAACTCAGAAGAATCCCAAAAGGTGCCAACCATTAAACGAAACATCTATTCCATATCTCTGTATTTTGTTGGCTCACTAGCCCTATATCCAAGCGAATAACTTCCTCCCAAACTCACGTTGTCTTATTTTGCAGCTTAATCTTTTGTGCAGCTCTTTAATAAATGCTTTCTCAAATTCCAGATACTTTACGCCTCCAGGATCCCTATTGTTTACTTTACTAGTCACATATTTAAAGAACTCTAACAAATAAATTATTTTTAA
The DNA here is from genome assembly GCF_020745735.1 of Hemiscyllium ocellatum. Lineage (NCBI taxonomy): Eukaryota > Metazoa > Chordata > Chondrichthyes > Orectolobiformes > Hemiscylliidae > Hemiscyllium > Hemiscyllium ocellatum. The sequence goes on from NC_083417.1 coordinate 80,445,481, forward strand.
AAACCCATGCTGATTCTGATGTATTCCATTTTGACTTCGCAAATCTCCTGTTGTTAATTAATTAATAGTGGATTCTCACAATTTCCCTCAGTTCCAAACAGTTTGCTCACTAATTTTATTCATTACTGAAGATGATTATCCTAATTCCTACCCTGTCTGTAACTCAACGTTCCCTTTCCAATGTTCCAGTGGAACAGACACAAAGCTTTAAAAGATCTGCTCCAATCGCTGTGTAAGAGGCATGAGTGTGTGAATGGAATAATTCTGTTCCTGGTTTACACACTCAGTGGGCTGAATGTCCACGGCGTGTTCCTACATGAAAGTCTCAATAGACGGAACATTCTCATTTACATATTCAAGACTTGCTTCTCCTCATTCTGATGATACGTCAGGAGCTTGAAGCTTTGTGAAATCTTCCTGTTGCTGTGTAACGTTTTGAGGAGCTGAAGGGTCTCTTCATATTCCTTCATAACAGGCTCATACTGAACAATCACCTTCTGCATCCCTGAAATGGGATCAAGGAAGCGATTGGTCTTCTCGTGTTCCCATATAACAGATACATGTGCAAATGAACTCTTCCTTTCCACAACAAGTCTCAAATAATTTTATCCCCTTCTCTAATTCTCATGCTGAATGTCCTCTTTCAGTCTCTTCCAATTCTTGTGTTACAGACTTGAAAAGGCTGAATGGGCTGATCCTGTTGCTGTGTAACAGGATACTGGTGCTGCACAGCCTACTCTAGATCCCGTGTTATAAGATCGAGGAGCTGTTCGGCCTCCTCCTGTAACTGTATATCAGGCTCCAGGGGCTGAATAGCCTCATTCTGTTCTGGTGTAACAGGGTCCAAAGCTGTTCCTGTGTAACAGGCTGGAGAAGTGGAATGGATTCCTCCATTGACTGTGTAATTGTCTTCTGTTGTGACTCCTTCCGATGCTCTATGTAAAAATACGATCATCTTCCATTCTCATCAACTCCAATGGGTATTGGATCAACATGATCATCCTTTTCTTATAAGTTAACACCTTCATGGAAGGAATCTGCTGTGGGAACCATCTCTGAGCTGTTTCCAATATAGTAATATCGTTTCTTCAGTGAGTAGACTAAATATGTACACCAGACTACAGATGTGATCTCACTAGGATACTGGAGAGCAGCAGCAACACTTTACGAGCCTGCTGTAAGGTTCGCACCCAGTTTACAGCAGTCTCAGTTGTCTGGGGAAATACACGGCATTGCTGAGAGACCATTCTCCTTCTCTTCTCCACCAGCATAACGGGAGATCTAGTGAAAATAACACAATGACACTTGAGAAGAACGAATAACGTGACGAGATTATTTCAACGTCCACAAAAGCCTCACAAAATGTCTCACCTGAATCTACCATTAATCTCCCCAGAGGCCACATCGCTCAGATTCCACAGAACCTGGTAAGGTGGAGCTTAGAGACAGCAAGGAGAAGCAAACATTGATGGAAGTTATATATCAAAGTGAAAGCTGCAATACAGAGGTTGCATATGTTATAAAACAGGGAAATATATACGTAGGTTTGTGGATACTACTGTGATAATCACCAGCTGCAATCTGTACCTAAACTGTGTTAACCTATGTGAATGCTAATGCTTGGAAAAATGGATTTCATGACCAGTATTTTGACCACTGAGGTAGAGTTTTCGAATTGATGTTATGTGATCAGAAGAGCTAATTAAAAACACTGCTGTAAAGGAGGTACTGGGAATATTAATCATAATGTATAGAATTTTATATGACGTCTGAATACAAAAGAATTTTTTTGAAATTGTGATTATAAACCTGAGTCATGCAAGTGATGAATGTATGAGGGGCAAATTAGCTTCAGTGAATTGGAGAAGTACATGAAAAAGATTTACTGGCAGACAGACAATGGATGTTGTTTAAATAAACACCTTAAAATGTACAATATGCACATGTCCACCACAGGGCAAACAGCAAAAGGGTAAGGTGACTTAACAATAGTTAACAAAAGAAGTTAAAGATTGCATTAGATCAAAGGAAGCAGCACAGAAAAATGCCAGATATTGTGGTAAGCAATGAAGTCAGAAATATTTGGGACCCAGCAAAAGAGGATCAATGAACTGATAAGAAAACCAAAAAGAGCAAGAATACAAACTAACAAGAAACATAAGGATGACCAAACGCTTATCTCGATACTTGATGGGAAAGTGAAGGTAAATACTTGGGGAATATCCATACAAGATAACTTCTTGCAGAGAACAAGCAAATTACAGAGAAACTAAACAGTTAATTTTATGTCTATTTTATTAGAGGCAAGATTAACTGATGGAGAAACTCAGTTTGTGTTCTCCAGTGTTTACCAAAATGAAATGAGATTGCAGTGAAGCTTAGAAAGTTCACACAGAGAGACGGACTGACACTGCGGCAGGGAGAAATGCTGCCAGGCAAGGTTAGGGAGAATCCCCGTACATTAATCAGAACAGAATAACCAGGAAACAACTAGGGTCCTTAGAGACCAAGGGAGCACGCTGTGTGAAGCTGGAGAACATTAATCGATTGTTACATGAGAGCTCCATATCTGTTTTATTTGGGAGAAGGAGATTGCAGGGACAGAATTCAAGAAGATGGATTGGGAAGCTCTTGAACAGACTGATATAAGATGCAAGCAGGGATCGGAGGCTTTGGCTGGTATAAAATTGGACTGATTGCCAGGTCTGCTGTTGGAGACAAAGGACAAAAGGCCCTGAGTTAAATGCTTAAGTCGAATCTGGCCACAGTGAAGTTGGCGATGCCAGATGACTGGAGGATAACTAAGTGGTCCCACATTATGGGAAGGGTGGTCGAAATAGACCGGGGAATTGTAGACCAATCAGTAGTTGATCAGTGTTAGGCCAAGTATTGGAGAAAATAGGAAAGGAGAAAATTGATCTTCATTTTGAGAGGCAAGGTTTGATCAGGGATAGTCAGCATAACATCATCAGTTGAAGCCATACCAAATGAAATTTATTGTGTAGTATCGAGCATGGTGTTTATATGGTTTTCCAACAAGGGCATTCACAAGGCCCCATATGGGAAAATGATCAAGGATATCAAGGGTAACTTAGTGAGTTACATCAAACATTGTCTTTGTGGCAAGAGACAGTGGGTGGTGACGGAAGGCTGTATGTGTAACTGGAGACCAGTGTCTGCTGGTGTACCACAAGGAAAAGTGCTCTCTCCATTATTTTTTTTTGTGGCATTCATAAATGATCTAGATGCGAATGCGTAGGGGGGTGGGGGAGTGTGATAATTAAGTTTGTGTTTGACACAAAGATTGGCCGGGTGGTTGGCAGTGAGGAGGATATTACAGGAAGATACAGATGGAATGGTCAGGTGGCCAGATGGAAAGTAACCCTGATAAATATGAGGTGATATACTTTGGAAGAAGGAACCAAAAATAGGAGTATGCAATGAATGGCAGCACACTGGGAAGCTCAGAAGGTGTTTCTCCACAGATCCCTGACTGTGATTGCACAGGTTAACAAGTTAGGGAAAAGGTGAGGACTGCAGGTGTTTGAGATCAGAATCATGAAGTGAACTTCTGGAAAAGCACAGTCGGTCAGGCAGCATCCAAGGAGCAGGAGAGTTGACGGTTCGAACATAAGCCTTTCATCGGGAATGATGGCCACATTCCTGATGAAGAGCTTATTCTCGAAACATCCACTTTCCTGCTTCTCGGATACTAGCTGATCTGCTTTGCTTTTCCAGCAACACACTTTTTGACTTAGGTTAATAGGTTAGTTAAGAAGGCAGAGGGAACCGTAGGCACAACCTTCATTCCCCAACATACACATTATCAGAGCTATACAACTCTATGGTTAGACCAAGATGGAATACTGCGTGTAGTTCTGGGAACTTTATTGCAGGAAGGATATGATTGTAGTGGAGGGGTGCAGAGGAAATTCACCGGGATGCTCCCTGGGGTGGAGCATATCAGTGAGGGAGAGAGGCTGGGTAAGCTCGGGTTGTTTACTTTGGAGCAGAGAAGGCTGAGGGAGAGATGATTCAGTCGGATACGATTACAAGAGAGATTTTCAGAAAGATTTTTGCTGAAGTCCCAAGCCCAGTGTGCAAAATCAAATCTTGTGGGAATGTGGTGAATATTTGGCCATGTTTTCAGAATTGATCAGCTGGCAGGAAAGAGTGAGAAAAAGTTTTTGATTTTGATTTTTATGACCAGGTGCATTTTACATGATCAATACATTAAATAAAGTGAAAAGCTTTATACAACGTGGTGACAATTGAAGAAAATGGAATAAAGAGAGGATACAGCTTGAAGAGAGTTGATGAGTTGTGAAACGGCTCTTCACTATGGTCCACCCCTGCAACCAAATCCCTCCAAGACAGCTACATCATCATCTAAACCAGACACCAGCAACATTCAAGATGCTGATCCTCGGGCACCATCTTTGCCATTGGGCAGATACTCCTCCATCACCGGCTTGGTGCCCTGTGTGCCAGACCCTTCCAATGTCAGAGACATGTATCTTACTGCTGGACCTACCTCACCGATGATACCATGATGGCCTTCCACTATCCGCTTCATCATCACCAGTGCAGGACCCAATCATCAACAAGTCTCTAATCCTCAGGCATCACTGTCTGGTGCTGGCCCCTATCATATCCACGTTGCCTCTGCTGGTGTAGCCGCTGCCAATTCCACGTACTGTGCTTACTCCGGAAATGTAAGTAAGGACTCACTCTCCTCCGCACTGGGCTCAGCTTGAGCTCCAAACCATGGGGCTAGTTTGAGGCCAGTAAGTTACAAAGAGGAAAGTGGGGGAGAAAATAAGAAAAAAGGAAGCAGATCAGAGTGTACAAGCTCCAGCAGAGGAGACCTTGGCCGGAAACACAGGAATAAAATGATCCATTTATTGGAGATGAAAGTTCATGGAGTAGCTCAGGAATATGTCCTTGGGTCCCAGCTATTCCCAAACATCTCAAGCATTTGGTTGATGAAATCAATTGCAATATATCTCAGTCTGCTGTAGGAGAAATGCAGTGAAGAGATGGTCAACCAAGATGAGAAAGTGGGTGGCTCATTGTGTTGAATAAGCAACTCCTTTCCTGATGTTAAAGTGCAGTCTGTGGGGAAACACTGTAAATGTTGTCACAAGTTCTCAGATGTTTGGGAGGAGGTCTCTGCAGGGTCGACAGGATTGTGTTTTCCATTCCCTTTTCTGATACAGAGGCTGGTGCCTGTTGTTCTGTCCGGTTTTATCGTTTAAGGTCTCGGAGCAATTTGGTACAATTGAGTAACTTGCTTAGCCGTTTCAGAGACCATTGAAGAGTTGATCACATGTCTGTGTGTCTGGAGTGACTTTTAGGCCAGACCAGGAAAGCACGGGGGATTCACTTCCTGAAAGTACATTGGGGAAGCAAATTGGTGTTTAAAATCGACACTGGCTTCACGGTCACTGTTACTTGCACCAGATTTTGGATCATGACATTTTATTAATTGCTTTTGACTTCTGCCAGCTGCCAGAGCATTTGCTTGGTTTGGATCCGTCATCCAGTGACATTTCCACAACAGCACCAGCCCCACATGAGGACCCATCGGAAACCACACTGAGCAGGTAATTTTTGTGCTGCTTCACAGCGCTGTCAAAAAGACCTCCCACCCATCTGACTGTCATAATGGAGTTGAGGGGATGATATTGGTCATACTGTAATTATTTTCCTCTTAAGGGACTTGTCATAGTAATTTTCCACATTGCCAGATAGATGTCAGAATCGGAAATGGAATGAAACAGCTTCCTCAGGGACAGGGCTTGTTGTATATTGCTTATGTCGTATCTACTGTGTTCAGATATTTCTTCATGTCACATAGAGCGAATCAAATTGTTTGAAAACTGACATCTGTGATTCTGTGGGCATACTGATGAGGTGAGTTGAATCATAAACTCAATACTTCTGGCTGAGTATGGTGTAGATACGAATCCTTGTTCTATTGCCCTGATGAGCAGACCTGTTCCATTATTTAGGATGGGGACATGTGTATGACACTCTCATGCAGTGAGTTGATTAATCCATTTATGACTGGGTGTGGCAGAACTGCTGAGTTTCGATCTGATCTCTTAGTCTTGTGATCATTGCGCCCTCCATATAAGATCTGGTGTTTGGAATATAACCAGTCAAGTGTGGGATCTATAACGGGTTGTCATCAGTTTTAGGTACACATTGTTCTGACTCTGGCATGTTTACCCCCCACACTCGCCATTGAACCATAGATCAGCTTCATGGTAATGGTAGACTGAGGGATTATCGGGTGCAAAAAGTTACAGATTAGAGTTTTATCTATTTCTGCTTCTGCTGATGCTGTGGTCAACAGCACCGCATGGAATACACGGTTTGAGCTGCAATATCTCTAATACAGTTCTGCTGCCTGTTCCCCAGTTCACACTGAGACTCATTCACCCATCAACCCTGTACTCAGTGACCTACTCCGGTTTCTGATGTGGTACATGTCCAATTTTATATTCTCATTCCACTGAGGGCCTCTCCATGGTGTCACACGTACAGTTTGTCTCATTCCTCAACACACTTTAATATATTCATCTGAATCGTTTCCCTTCCAGTATGTGCGAACTTCTGTGTTTCGAGTGAATACGTCTCCCTCGGTTTCTCTGCCTGACTAAGAGTAAGAGGACGGCACTGTCAGTGATGCCAGCCTCTTGTAGTTTCAGAACCAATGAATTCGTTCATCTTGTGTAATCTTTCACATCCGGGTATATGGTGCTCCAGGTTGGACAGGGGGTTTGAGCAACGTTGACACAAATCTTTGAAACGTGTTGGAAAACAGAAATTGCTGGGGAGGTTAATCAGGTCTTGCAGTATTTGTGGAGTGAGAGTAGAATTAATTATTGGTTCCAGTGATCATTCTTCATGGCTTGCAGATTCGTTTTTTGTTCTGGTTTCAGATTTCCAGTATCAACAGTTATTGGCTTTATTGAAAATGTGTTTTGTTCATTTCTGGAGAAACAAAGCAGATCTGCAGCATCTACAGTGACAGAGAAGCAGAGTTAGCGTTTCAAGTCCAGTGTGATACTTCTTCAGAACAGAAAAGGATTGGAAAAAGGGTTTTCCAACCTCTTGCCAGAGGTAGAGAAGGGGTGATGGGAAACAGACGGTGTGGAGGCGCAATGTCACTGACATATGGGCTTTTGTTTTTGGTAAAAGAGAATCAAATGTAAAATGAGTATATATCAGATTGTGAAGTGTGGAGCCGGGTTTCTTAATTGAGTGCAAGACAAAAGATTCACAAACAGGGCAAATTCATTGGGAGACCAGGAGAAAGAATGTATGAAGATTTGAGAACAGCCATTATGGCATCAGGCTGTGAAATTATGGAATTTAATATTAACTCCTACAGGCTGTAACGTACCAAAGTCTAAAGTGAGATGCTACTCGAGCTTCGGTTGTGCTTCACTGGAACATTGCATCATCTCAGAACCGAAATGTTAACATGAGAGCAAGGTAGGCTATTCAATGGGAAACAATGAGAGGGTCAGGGCTCTTCCTACAGAAAGAGTGGGAGTGTTCCTCAATGCAGTCTCTGGTTGTTCTCCCCAGTGTAAATGAGACTGTATTGTGAGTAGGGAAATGACAGGAGATTAGATTGAAAGAGAACAAGTGAAATGCTGCTTCACCTGGAAGGTGTGTGTTGGGTTGTTAAGAAATGAGGAACGAGTCAGTGATCTTTTCAAATGTCCTAATGTACTTCTTCTTATATGTAGTTTACATTATTCCACAACTTGGAGAGAGTCAGTACTACAGGTGCGGGAGGCCAGAGTTAATAAACCTGGACCTGGATAAACACAGCAGACCAGACAGAATCAGAGGAGCAAAAAGACAATATCTTGAGATTGGACCTTTCGTCAGGACTGGCGAACGGGAGGGGAACCCAGAAATGAAGTGAGTGGATATGGAAGGACTAAGGGTAGGTATGATGATGGTGTATACATGCAGGTATGAGGTTACTGTGATTGGTCAGTGGGAAGGGTAAAGCGGATATGTGAGTGATAAGATGTCCAGGTGGGTCTGGTCAGGGAGAAGGGACATGGAGGAATTTTGACGCTGCTGCAGTCAATATTGAGGCCCTTCGGATATCACCTCCAAAGGTAAAACCTCAGGTGGTGTTCCTCTGACCGTGGACAGGCTAAGGATGGGCATGTCCCCGGACGAGTTGGAGGGGAATTAAAATGGAAGGTAACTGGAAAATCAGGTTGGTTGTTGCGTGCAGAGCACCTGATCCTGCCCCACCAAGCACGTCTCCAACTCCCAATGTGGTCTCCTCTCGATCAGGGAGAACAAAGGGAGACTCGGGAACATATTCATGGAGCATTTGCTCTCTGCACTCTTTAACCAACCCAACATTCCAGTTGCCATCCATTTCACTTACCCACCACACCCCCCACCCCCCACATCTCCCAGCTCATCCAGCGACAGGTCCATCCTTGGCCTCCCCCACTGTCAAACAGAAACTAGGAAACTAGTGATCTTTCAGCTGGAGAGCTTACAGTTCACTGGTCTCAATATTTACTTCACTGGCTTCGAAATCTCTCCGCCCACAACCTTATTCAATGTTCCACTTCCCTGACCTGACTTAAGCTGTTCATCTTCCTAGTCACATATCCGCTGCCCCCTGCCCACTGACCAATCACATTATCGCCCTACTTCATCCCCTTCGTCATCCCATCTAGCCTTCCCTCAGCCCCACGCCCCTCCCTCTACTTACTTCCCAGTTCCCCTTCCCCTGTCCCAATCCTGATGAAGTGTTTCGGCCTGAAACTTTGACTTTCCTGTTCCTAGGATACTGTCTGACCTGCTGTGCTTTTCCAGCTTCATATGTGTTGCTATGTCCGAAGCAACAGATTTTATTGTGGTTTTTATACATTTTTTTAGTCTGTTTACTGACAAGCTTACCTCAACATTCTCATTACAGCGTCAAGGAAACAGTCTCGTTGTCACTAATGCTCCTGTCTGCTTCGAAATGATTTCCTTTGTTTTAACCATATGCCTCCCTCCTGTCTTTTTAGTTTCATTACTCAATTATAAGCCATCTGATCCAACAGTGAGCAATAGATGTTAACTGAAGGAGGGAGGTTTGAGACATGGGACACGAAGAACGATTGGAGGATTTATTAACTAGATGGAAATGTCGAGAGAGAGAGAGAGAATATAAACGTGGAGATGTAAAAATAGGGAAAGCTACATGATTGATAGAATTAGATGTGCTTCCGTATTTGGTTTGACAATTCCTGTGTGTTGTGGTCCTTTGTACGGTGTATATGCAACGTATATTTCAATAAGTTGAAATGCTGGATTTGGTGCCAGAACCTTTATCTCCATCAATATGACAAGCACCACCTGTTGACAGAACCCAGTATACGTTTACTGGTAGGAAATGGATTAAGTGAAACAAATTGGAACTCCAGAAGCAGGAATTTATAACATCCATCCCTTTAAGAATGAAAGATTAGGTCAGGGAATGCCAGAAAGGGGCAGGAGCCAGACGGTACGTTGAGAGAAAGGGAACATAACATCACAGCTGAAGATTAAATAACATATTAATATTTTATCAATTTTGTACATCACATGCATCATGTTTGTTAAGTATGTCTCTCTTGTACATTCTGAATATATTGCACACATATGAACAATCGTTCCTAGCTGTGCGCGCACACACACACACATACACACCATTATTTAGCCATTCCATTTGAAATGATTCTGTTTTGTTTACATTGTCACTAGCCATTCCTTCTTCTGAATATTTTCTGTTCCTTTCACTGCAATCTTTTTTATTTTCTGTCCGTCAAGAAGACATTGGGGACTGGTGGGGATGTCACTTTACTCCTCATCAGTCTCCACAGCCAGTGCATTCTATTCCTTTCTGTTTCTTAACCCATGAAAAATACATACTATGTCTGACCCTTGAATCCCAATAAACAGGTAAATTTTAAACAGAACACTTACTTTTGCGCTAAGGCTACAAAAAAATCTCAAAAAAGAAAAGGCATACAAATTATGCAATAAGCTGTTTGCATCTTTACGAACAGATTATAGAATTGCATTGTGTAAACGATAAACAATTAACTGGTAAGAGCTGTGAGAGTAAAATCCAGGGGAATCCGTATTTCTTGTGTATGTTCGTGGCAGTTGTGCCCAGAAGCAGTTTTATATTGGAAGTTGTTGTGGTGGAGGATACTTCAGTGTCGTACCAACATCTTGATTGACGCTGTGTAATGATGATTATTCAGGCAGGTTACTATCCCATCCTCGCTATTGTTGGTGTTGCTCGTGCGTCGATTTCGGCCCATGTACTCATTCTCTCACCCGTTGCGAATGTCCTCGTTTTCTCTGCAATGCATATTTGGCAAAGATCCAAACTATTGTCTTCACTTTCAATCACAATCTCCATTTCTATTCCATGAATTTCATATTCCTTGCTTCCAAGCATCTGAGAAGAAACTAAAGTGTTCATAACCACAATTTCCTCATTTTATCCTGAGCGGATTTATATCTCAATATTTCGTCTACCACAAAACCTGTCCACTCCCACCTTCACAATATCCCAGTCTTCACTTCTGCCTCAACACTGTTTCTGAATAGACCATCATTTACACCTTTCCAGTTACAAATCTCTTCTGGCAACTCTTCTCGTTACGCATATTTTGATCACAAACTTTTTCTTACCTCGACTTGGACCTATGCCAGGTGCAAATTTTGAAGTCATTTTGATTCTAAAATGAGTTTCAGTATAACCTGTAACCTCACACGAGGGAGAGGGCTATGCTGTCAGTGACCAGGAAGTGTCAGTTTCATTGAACTATCTTGGTTCTAGAACTTTCTGAGGGAGAGTGGGTGTCCCGTCCATCATCTCCCAGTTGCAGTGCTGCGAGGTATTCACCCAGTGACAGTATAGCTCTCTGCCTCCTGCTGAGTGTAATAACTTCGCACTGTCTCCACAATGGAAGGTACCGAAAATCAACTAGAAATAATATGGGACAGATTGACTGGTGAAAATAAGAACATGTGCATGATTAGAATTAATAAAGTGGACTTACTCAAAAACTAATTGAATTGAAGTTTGGCAAGTTACTGCACCCAATGAGCTACATCCCAAAGTTTTCAGGGAAGTGGCAATACAGCTAGTGAAAGGGATGTGGAGTCATACAGAACAGAAACAGACCCTTTGGTCCAACCAGTCCATGGTGACTATTACAATTCCAAACTAACTTAGTACCACCGCTTCGCCCATATCCGGCCAAACATTTCCTATTCATGTACTTATCCAAATGTCTTTTAAACGTTGTCATGACAAGAAAGAAGTATTGATTACCCTTCAAAAGTCTTTAGACTCTGGAAATTCTCGTTCCTGCAGACTGGAAAGTAGTTATTCTAATCCTAAATATTTAAAAACCGGAATGGAAGGGAAACGAAAAAATAAATGTGGGTACCTTGATGTCAGGACTGAGGAAAATATTAGAACCTTTTATGAGAAATTTTATAATTAGACACTTGGGAAATCATGGTGTGACTTGGCAGAGTCAGCTTAGATTTAGAAACCGGAAATGATCTTTGAGAAACCTGTAGAGTTTGTGTTAGTTGATGCTTCCACAAAAGAGAACCAGTGGGAGTGGTGTATTTGAATTTGCAGAACAATTTTTGCATTGTTGCTAACAAGTGAACAAAGGAAATTAGAGTACATTGATAAGTTGCAGACGGGGTGATCTGGATATACCACATTGAGAACTGGTCAATGGAAACAATACAGAGCTTTTGCACTTTTATGGACTGAAGGCAGTTCCTCATGGGATATCACACGTTTCAGTGTTTGAACCACAGCAATTTGCAAGACATAGAAATTATTTGGATGTAAGAAATAAACAGCGTGCAACTCATTTTGTGTTGATTAAATGGTACAAGGTTCAGAAGTGTTGTTTTTAAAAAGGACCTGAATGTCCTTCATCATGAGTCACCAAAAATCGCACCTCCAAGGGCGTTAAGTATTGAGCACCTTGTACAATATGCTGCCCTTCATTGTAATATGATTCCAGTGCATAAGTAAAGCCGTCTTCCTGTATTTGTCAGTCCTTGATGAGAGAGTATTTGGGGCACTGTGAACAGGTATGATCTCCCTTGTAAGGCACGATCTCATTAACACAAACAAGTATCAGCAGTCTAATCCATGAGATGATGACACCATGAAGAGTTGGTGATGGAACTGGGTATTTAATCTGTCGTGATAGGAGACAAAGATGGATGATTATGTTGAAAATTGAGGGTTAGCAAAGATCGCATATTTCTAAAAGAGACACTGATAGGGTGAGAAATGATTAATATATTAGATTTTTTGTCACATGTGCCTAAGTCCATTGAAATCTTTATTTGCGAGCAGTACAGATAGATCACAGTAAGCATGAACACACAGATTGTAGGGTGAAAAATAAACTTGGACAGAGCAAGGCGTGTAGGTTACAATACGCAGGATATTCAAACAAACACGATCAACATGAACAAGATTATCTTTATTTAGAGTTTCAGAGTCCAGTCATCAGTCTAATATAGTACTCCTCATACTCTACGTACCTGAATTAACTCTCCCTACATTAATGTGCCGCTGGGATGAGGTCCTACAAGAAACATTTCGGGGGTTAGGAGCCAAGTTTTAAAAAGTGGGACCTCAGAGGCAGTAATCTCGGGATTGCTTCCATGTGTCAAGTGCTAGTCAGAGTAGCAAAGATAGAATAATCATGAAGAATGTGTGGCTTGAGAGATGGAGCAGGAGGGAGTGGTCCAGATGTATGGGATATTGGGACCGGTTCTCGGGGATGTAGGACTATTACAAATTGGGAGATCTACATCTGCGTAGGACTGGAGCCAATGTCCGATGGAGTGCATTTGCTAACGCTGTTGGGAAAGGTTTAAATTAATGTGGCAGGTGATCGGGAAAAAAATGAGGAATTTGGTGAACAGTAAGGAGGTAGTAACTAAAGCATATATAACGAGATCATGAAATCAGCATGACTGAGGGAGAGAGGAGGCAGGAAGCGGAGGATGAACACAGAGGAACTTGTAGTTTTAATGCAAGAAGTATAGTAGGTAAAGCAGATGAACTTAGGGCTTGGAATAGTACCTGGGAAAATAATATTACTGACATTACTGAGACTTTTTGAGGGAATGGCGTGATTGGCAACTAAATATCCCAGGTCATTAATGCTTCAGGCGGGATAACGAGGAAGGGAAATGGGGTGGAGTAGAAGCGTCACTGGTCAAAGAAGATATCACGGCTGTGCTGAAGGAGTGCACCATGGAAGATTCGAGTAGTGAGGCAATAATGGGCAGAGCTCAGAAATAGAAATGATGCTGGGATTGTACTACAGGCCTCCCAACACCGATCGAGGTACAAATATATAGATAGATCACAGAAAGATGTAGGAGCAACAGGATGGTGATGATAGGAGATTTTAATTTTCCCAACATGGACTGGGATTCACTTAGTGTTAGAGGTCTAGATGGAGCAGAATTTTTATGGACCATCCAGGAACCTGTTTCGAGAGCAGTGTAGGAATAGTTCAACTTGGGGAGCGGCCATGCCAGATCTGGTGTTGGGGACTGAGCCCGCCCAGGCAGTGCAAGTTTCAGTAGGGTATTACTTTGGAAATAATGATCACAATTCCTTCAGTTTTACAAGAGTCATGGAGAAAGATTAGAGTGGTCCTAATGGAAGAGTGCTAAACTGGGGGAAGGCCAACTATAGCAATCTCGGCAAGAGCTGGGGAACGTGTATTGGGAACAGATGTTTGAAGGGAAATCCACATTTGATATGTGGAAGGCTTTTGAAGAGAATTTAATTCTTGTTCAGGAGAGATATGTTCCTGTGAAAATTATGGATAGAAATGGCAAGGTTAGGAAATCATGGATGACAAGTGATATTGTGAGACTAGCTAAAAGGAAAAAGAATGTGTACATAATGGCGAATGAAGACAGAAGAAGCCTTGGAAGAATATTGTAAATGTAGGACCAATCTGAAATGAGGAACTAAGAGGGCGAATAGGGGTCATGAGATATACACGAGCAGGATTAAGGAAAACGTCAAAGCTTTTTGGTCATATATAATAAACAAGAGGGTAGCAAGATAAAGGGTTGACCCACTCAAGGACAAAGCAGGAAAGATATGCTTGGAAGCAGAGAAATCGGGAGAGATTCTTTTTTTTGTGGGCGGCACGGTGGCACAGTGGTTAGCACTGCTGCCTCACAGCGCCTGTAGACCCGGGTTCAATTCCCGACTCAGGCGACTGACTGTGTGGAGTTTGCACGCTCTCCCCGTGTCCTCCCACAGTCCAAAGATGTGCGGCTCAGGTGAATTGGCCAAGCTAAATTGCCCGTAGTGTTAGGTAAGGGGTAAATGTAGGGGTATGGGTGGGTTGCGCTTCGGCGGGTCGGTGTGGACTTGTTGGGCCGAAGGGCCTGTTTCCACACTGTAAGTCTAATCTAATTCTTAATGTGTACTTTGCATCGGTATGGAGAGGGGCATGGTGAATGTTAAGGTTCGGGATAGATCTTTGATTGCTCTTGGTCAAGACTGCGTAAGGAGGGAGGAAGTGTTGTGAGTTCCAAAAGACATTAAGATGGACACGTCCCCAGGACAGGATGGGATCTCCCCCAGGTTACTGAGGGAAGCGAGAGAGGAATTAGCTGAGGCTTTAACAGATATTTTTGCAGCTTCCTTGAACACGGGGGAGTGCCTTGGGGAATGGAGAATTGCTAATGGCGTCTCCTTTATGAAGGAATAATTCATGTAATAACAGACCTGTGAGTGTGACGTCAGTGGTAGGGCAGCTACTGGAGAAGATACTGAGGGATAGGATAGATACCCATTTGGAATAAAATGACTTCTCAGTGCTAGGTAGCAGGATTTTGTGCAGGTAAAGTAATGGCTTGCAAACTTAATAGAATTGTTTGAAGAGGTGACAAAGTTGATTGATGAGGGAAGGGATATAGATGTCATACAGGCAGACTTTAATAAGGCGTTTGATAAATTTCCCCATTGGCTGATGAAGAAGGTGACGTTGTATGGGTGTTTCTAGCTAGATGGATAGAGATCTGGTTCGGCAACAGTAGAGTAATGATGGAAGGGAGCTTCTCAAAACGGACATCTGTAACCAATGGTGTTCCACAGGGGCCCTTGCTGTGACCATTGTTTTTTGTGATATACATAAATGATTTGGAGGAAGGTGTAGTTTGTTTCATTAGCATATTTGCAGGTGACACTAAAATTGGTGGAGTAGCAGACAGTGAAGGGGACTGTCCGAGAATACAGCAGAATATACATAGATTGGGGAGATGGGCAGTGAAATGACAGATGGAGTTCAATCTGAACAAATGTGAGGAGATGCATTTTGGACAATCCAATTCAAGAGTGAACTATGCAGTAAATAAAAAAAACGTATTGGGGAAAATTGATGTACAAAGACATCTAGGTGTCTAGGTCCATTGTTTCCTGAAGATGGCAAGGCAAATCAGTAGAGTGGTCAAGAAGGTGTACGGCATGGTTTCCTTCATTAGACCTCGTACTGAATATAAGAGTTTGCAGGTTGTGTTACAGTTGTATAAGACTTTAGTTCAGCCATATTTAGAATACTGCATACAGTCTGGTCGCCACACGAGCAAAACGATGTGGATGCTTTGGAGAGGGTGCAGAGGAGGTTCACCAGAATGTTTCCTGGTATGGAGGGTGCCAGCCATGAAGAGAGATTGAACAAATTAGGATTATTTTCGTTAGACAGACCGTGGTTGAGGGGTAACTTGATCCTTGGATGGCGAGGGATATTGAGGCTCT
Organism: Hemiscyllium ocellatum; assembly: GCF_020745735.1. NCBI lineage: Eukaryota > Metazoa > Chordata > Chondrichthyes > Orectolobiformes > Hemiscylliidae > Hemiscyllium > Hemiscyllium ocellatum. The sequence continues at coordinate 80,461,358 of NC_083417.1, forward strand.
GGTAAGGATAATAAAGAAGGCATATATTGGGTTTAAGATATCGGGCTTAAGTCAATCCTTAGATGAACCACACAAAGTGTAGAACCACCCTGAAGAGGGGAATCAGAAGCCATAAAAAGGGCATGACATGGATCTCTCAGAAAAGGTGAAAGGTATCCCAAGAGGTTGTCTAGTCATATTAAGAGTAGAAACGTGAGTCAGGACAGAATAGGTCCCCGTACTGATGAGCATGGCCGTCCTCATGTGGAATCACAAAGAGGTGGGTGCAATTGTTTAATGAATACTTCTCCTCCATGTTTACTCAGGAGCAAATGATGCATACTAAGGAAATAAGGAAAACAAGTGGGAATGTTTTGGCCCGCATACATATTACCAGAGTGGAGGAATTTGCTAGCTTAAAGCACAATAAGTTGAATAAATCCCCTGGGCAAGAACATGTCCATCCTCGTATGTTATGGGAGGCTAGGGAAGAAATTGCAGAGGCCCTTGCACAGATTTTTGTTTCATCGTTTGCCACTGGAGTGGTTCCATTGTTTAAGAAAGGTAGCAAAGACAACCCAGGGAGCTCTTAGTCAGTGAGCGGAACATCAGTGTTAGGCAAGTTGTTGGAGACGATAATGAGAGACAGGATGAACCAACATTTGGAAATTCAAGGTCTGATAGAAATAGTCAGCATAGATTTGTGTGCGGGAAATCATGTCAGAAAAAAAAACTTTTAAATTGAGATAACGGTGAGAATAGATAAGGTTAGGACAATGGATGATCTGTATACGGACTTTAATAAGACAATTGACAAGGTTCCATACGGCAAGTTAGTCGGTGGGTTTAGGTGACATGGGCTCCAGAGAGAGCTAGCTAATTGGATTCAAAATTGACTCTATGGAAGGAAGCAGAGGGTGATGGTTGAAGATTGTTTCTCAGAATGGAGGTCTGCAACTAATGGTGTGCCACAGGTGTCGGTGCTGAGACCTTTGTTATTTGTTATTTGCATAAATGTTCTGAATGTGAATCTACAAGGCATGATGAGGGCCATAAGACATAGCAGCAGAAATTGAAATATTCAGCTCATCGAGTCTGCTCCACTGTTCAGTCATGGTTCATAAGTATCTGAACCCCATTTTGCTGCTTTCTCGCCACAACCCTTGATCCCCTTGACAATCAAGAATTTGTCCATCTTAGTCTTATATATACTCATTACCCTGGCCTCCACAGCCTCTGTGGCATTGAATTCCATGAATTCACCACTCACTGGCTGAAGAAGTTTCTCTTTATCTCCGATCTAAAAGCTGTTCCTTTTACTCTATCTCTGTGTCCTCGGGTCCTAGTCTATTCTACCAATGGAAACATCTTCACAACATCTGTTCTGTTCAGACTATTCAGTATTCGGTATATTTTAATTAGATCTCCCCTCATCCTTCTAAAATCCATTAAGCAAAGATCCAGAGTCCTCAAAGGTTCCTCGTATATCAAGCTTTTCATTCCTGGGACCATTCTCGTGAAACTCCTCTGAACACGTTTCAAGGCCAGTCCATCTGTTCTGAGATAAGGGGCCCAAAACTGTGCAACATACACCAAACACACCCAAGAATGTTACTACATTTATGGATGATACAAAATTAGGATGTATTGTTGATTGCGATGAACGTTATCAGAAATAATAGTGGGATTTTAATTTGATGGGGAAGTGAGCTGAGGATTGGCAACTGCAATTAAATATAGAAAAGTCGGAGGTGTTACACTTTGGAAAGTAAAAGAAAGATAGGGCTAATACAGTAAATAGTCAGGTTCTGAGGAGTGTTGTGGAACAGAGGGACCTCGGATCACAAGTGCATTCTTCACTGGAAGAGGAATCACGGGTAGAAAGGGCGGTGAAGAAGGCATTTAGACTGCTGGCCTTCATCGTTCAAAGCATTGAATATAGGAGTTGGGACATTATGCTACCATTCAGTCAGCCGTTGATGAGGCCACACTTGGAGTATTGTGTACAGTTTTGGTCACCTTGTTAACCTGAAAAGAGTGCAAAGAAGTTTGACAAGGATGTAGTACTTATGAAAACTGCACCTGCAGCTCCAGCACAGGGATTACCTATTTCATTAAGAACAATGAAGACAGTCGCTTTGTCTTGGCTGAAAAAAATAATATCCGGGTTTAGTTTAGATAATGGAGGGGGCTTCACAATATGAAGCAGGCCTGTCTTTGTGACTACCCTGAATGTATGGGTAGTCCATTACTGCAAAATATGGTCGCACTGGGCTCTGAGGGTGAAAGTTGTTCGATAAAAAGTGGTGGGTCTTTCAGTAAGAGATGTGATTATTGTCGCAGACTGGTTCCTTCCATCCCACAATTGAGAAGATGGAGGTGCTATTACGGGTCTCATAATAAGGTGTGTGTCATTATCAATATCACAAAGAGCCTGAATACCCACAATAACAGAGACACACTCCTCCAGTAGGTATATGCATGAGATGAGAGGCACCACAGAGAAGCAGCAGCGGTTGGTACATTGGACCAAGGCACATGGAATAAACATCGTCACATTTACTTAAGTGCATCCCCATCCTGTACAGTTAGAACAAATTGGATAGGCTTCCCCGGACTTATAATAGGAATTCCACAGGCTAGCAGTTGGGGATAAGTAATAATCAAAGGAAAGATTATATCCAATAAATGCCTAACACGTATTCCACTCCGTAGTTGGGATTCTGGAGGGGGAAAGGGGTCAAAGAGCCCTTTCCTGATGTGAGGGCGGAACAGACCACTTCATGCTGGCTGAATATTTTATGATGACTTTGTGAAAGCGAATTGTTAGTGATGGACTACATCTCCCCGTTTCTCTTTTGTGACGTGCCGATTTAGACCTCTTTGAGTTGAGGCAACTCTTACCAGGAACACCAAAAGGACAACTGAAATCAAACTGGCACAAAACACCTTGACAGGATAAAGACCATTGAGACGTGTTCTGTGAATGTACTGTCCGATTTTCTTGGTGCAGTTGACCATTGCGGCAGTCATTCTTGGTAACATTCCATGCATCAAATGAATCAGTTTCTCTGGCACGTAAGGACATCTTTTCAGCTTAAACACTACACAATTTCTGGTTGCTCAGGATCACACCGGTAAACAGCTCCCTCTTCAGCACGATCCCGGTGGCAACGAGTCCACACAACAGACTAAGTTTTATCTTTATCATAATGGTCGTTCTGCATTAAGGATCAGGGTATGGAAAACAGAAGAATAAATACGAATTGGAACATGCAGCTATATCATAGTAGACTAGTTTGTTACAAACTGATTCCGGTTTGTCTTCAAGTTCCCATCGTCTCCATTTCCATCATCACCACCACCACAATCCACCCCATCACACACCCCGACCCCGGAAGGGGCTCATTTAATGACCTTGTAATGATGAAGGTGAACCCAGGCGGAATGCCCTGCGACCTTTACAGCAGTCAGACTGGTGTGGAAACCCTGGAAAGTCCCTTGCCATTGAGATTGGAGGCTGCAGTTTGTGCAAATTATGATGAGAATAAAAGAGTTAGGAGATTCAACAGTTGGGATTGTGTTGAGGGAGGGGAGCTTCTCATGAGTAGCACAGACCTTAAAGTAAAGATCTCCCAAAACTTTGGTCAAAGAAAGAACACAGGAGGACATATCCTTAGTCATGTATTTGAAAGGAATAGGGGAGGAAGCATCATCCCAAGGCGAGAGGAAGCTCGACCTCGGGTTTTCGGCTGGGGACAAGGGGTTTTCCCCACAGGAGTTCCTTGTAGGTGGAAAAATACCAGAGGCTGCACCTTAACCCAGGAAAGACCTGTCTCAGAAGTCCATTCGGTAAGTTTAGTTTTCAGACTCTGGTCACCATGCACCACGAGCCCTGCAGCCTGTGGGCAATAAGCACAATGAAGTTGGTGGTAGATCCCAAAATGAGAGCATAATTCCTCATTAATATCTCCAATGAAATGGGGGGCATTGTCAGAACGTGGAAAAAAGCACATACCAAAGAAGGTAATAATCTCCTTGAGTAAAATATTTACAACAATTTTAGCAGTAGCATTGAAGTGGGGTAAGCTTCAACCCATCAAGGAGAAAAAATCAACAATGACCAAAACATACTTGCAGTGCTGACAACTTTGCAACTCAATGAAGTCTTTAAGCATCTTTTGCAGTTGGCATTAGTTTGTCAGAGGTCGACCCATACTTGTCAGAGAACACAGAACATAGAAAGTACAGCACAGAACAGGCCCTTTGACCCACGATGTTGTGCCGAGATTTAATCCTAATGTAAAATATAATAAAAACCTACGCACCCCTCAACTAACTGCTATCCATGTGCTTATCCAGCAGTCGCTTAAATGTCCCCAATGACTCTGCTTCAACCACTACCTCTGGTAACGCATTTCATGCATTCCCAACTCCCTGTGTCAAAAAGAAACTACCTCTGACATCTACTTTATACCTTCCTCCTAACATCTTCAAACTATGAGTTCTGCAACCAGTCAATCCTGACGTGGGGAAAATTCTCTGGATATTGACTCTACCTATTCCTCTCTTTATTTTGTATACTTCTACCAGGTCTCTTCTCTTCCTCCTTCTCTCCAGAAAAAAAAAATGCGAGCCGATTCAACCTTTCTTCATAAGGCAAGCCCTCCAGTCCAAGCAGCATCCTGGTAAACCTTCTTTGCACCCTCTCCCAAGCCTCTCTATCTTTCCTATAGTAGGGTGACCAGAATGGACACAATATTCCAAGAATTGACTCACCAGGGACTTGTAGAGCTGCAGCAAAACTCCACGGCGCTTAAACTCTATCCTCCGTTAATAAAAGTCAAAATACCATATGCTTTCTTAACAACCTTATCCACTTGTGTGAAAACTTTGAGTGATCTATGTATTTGCACACCCCGATCCTTCTGTTCTTCCACACTGCCAAGAATCCTGCCTTTAATCCTATATTCAGCATTCGAGTTGCACCTTTCAAAATGCATCACTCCGCATTCATCCAGGTTGAACTCAATCTGCCATTTCTCAGCCCAGCTCTGCATCCTGTCTATGTCGCGCTGCAACCTACAGTAGCCGTGTATAATATCGACGACACCTCCAACCTTTGTGTCATCTGCAAATTTACTAACCCATCCCTCAACCTCCTCATCCAAGTCCTTTATAAAAACTAGAAACAGCAGAGGGCCAGGTACAGTGCCCTGCGAAACCCCACTCAACACTGTCTTCCAGGCAGAATACTTTCCATCCAGAGCAACTCTCTACCTTTTGTCAGCCAGCCAATTCTGTGTATATCTGTTGAATGCTTGGAAACAGATTGTTGATAGAAGGTTGTCTGTGTATGTCTGACTAATGGTCGGTGATAGGGTGATGGTGCAGGTTTCTGGGTATTTTCTGTATATACCTGCTTAATGACAAGAGACAGACTGGGATGGTCGAAGTTTGTGTGTTTATTTCTGTGTATATCTGCTCAATGGAAGGAGAGCAGGATGGTAATGGAGGGTTGTGTGTGTGTTTCTGTGTATATCTGTTTAATGGCAGGAGATTGGGTTGTTGCGAAGAGGTGTGTGTCTGATTCGGTGTATATCTATTTAAGGGCTGGAGACAGGATTGTAGTAGAGGGTTGTGCGTGTGTGTTTCTGTGTATATCTGCTCAATGACAGAAGAACATGGTGGTGATGGAGGGTTGTGTGTGTATTTCTGTGCATATTTGATTGATGACAGGAGACAGGGTGGTTGTGGAGGTTTGTGCGTGTGTTTCTCTGTGTATGTGCTTAATGGCAGGAGACAGGGTGGTGGTGTGTGTGTTTCTGTGTATATCTGTTCAATGGCAGGAGACAGGGTGGTCATGGAATGTTGTGTACTTTTCTGCATATATCTATTTAATGGCTGGAGACAGGGTGGTAGTGGAGGGTTTTGCATGTATGTGCGTTTTTGTGTATACCTGTTTAAGGGCAGTAGGCAGGGTGTTCGTGGAAGGTTGTGTGTGTGTATTTCCGTGTATAATTGCTTGATGCCAGGAGACAGGGTGTGAAGGAGGTTTGAGTGAGTGTGTGTGTATGTTTCTGTGAATATGTGCTTAATGGCACGAGACAGTTTGGTGTGTGTATGTTATTGTGTATATCTGTCCAATGGCAGGAGCAGGGTGTTCATGGAGTGTTGTGTGTGTGGGTGTTTCTGCGTATATCCTTTTAATGGCAGGAGAGAGGGTGGTGGTGGAGGGTAGATGTCTGTGCTTCTGTGTCTAAGTGCTAACTGGTAGGAGACAGGGTGGTGGTGGAGGGCTGTGTGTGTGTATGTTTCTGTGTATATTTATTAAATAGCAGGAGACAGGGTGGTGGTGGTGGAAGGTTGTGTGTGTGTTTTTTTTCCTGTGTGTGTCTGTTTAACGTTGGTGTTAGGGTGGTGGTGCAGGGATGTGTATGATTTTCTGTATGTATCTGCTTAATGACAGGAGACAGACTGGTGATGGTGGAGTGTGTTGTGTGTGTCTGTTTCTGTGTATGGCTGATTAATTGCAGGAAACAGGCTGGCGGTGGAGTGTTCTATATGCATGTGTGCTTCTGTGTATATCTGTTTAAGGGCAGGAGACAGGGTGGTGGTAGAGAGTTGTGTGCATGTTTCTGTGTATATCTGTTTTAAAGGCTGGAGACAGTGTGTTGGTGGCGGGTTGTGCGTGTGTTTTTCTGTGTTTATCTGATTAACGGCAGGAAACAAGGTGGTGGTCGAGGAATGTAAGTGTGTGTTTGTGTATATAATCTGCTTAATGGCAGGAGGCAGGGTGGTGATGGAGGGTACCCTGTCTATGTTTCTGTGTTTATGTGCTTACTGGCAGGAGACAGGATGGTGGTGGAAGGTTGTGTATGCATGCGCGTTTCTGCGTATATCTGCTTTAGGTAAGTAGGCAGGGTGTTCATAGAACATTGAACATAGATCATTACATTGCAGTACAGGCCCTTCAGCCCTTGATGTTGCGCCGATCTGTCATACCACTCTGAAGCCTATCTAACCTATACTATTCCATGTACGCCGATATGCCTGTCCAATGACGACTTAAATGTACTTAAAGTTGGCGAATCTACTAACGTCGCTGGCAAAGAATTCCATACCCTTACTACTCTCTGAGTAAAGACACTGCCTCTGACATCTGTCCTATATCTGTCACCCCTCCATTTAAAGCTATGCCCCTTTGTGCTCGCCGTCATCATGCTTGGAAAAAGGCTCTCCCTGTCCACCCTATCTAACCCTATGATTATCTTATATATCTCTATTAAGTCACCTCTCAACCTTCTTCTCTCCAACGAAAACAGCCTCAAGTCCGTCAGACTTTCCTCAGAAGACCTTCCCTCCATACCAGGCAACATCCTATTAAATCTCCTCGGCACACTTTCCAAAGCTTTCGCAACCTTCTTATAATGCAGTGACCAGAACTGTACACATTACTCCAAGTGCGGCCGCACCAGAGTATTGTACGGCTGTGGCATAACCTACTAATTCCTGAATTCTATCCCTGTATTAAAAAAAAGTTAAATCACTGTATGCCTTCTTAACAATACAGTCAAACTGGGTGGCACCTTTCAAGGATCTGTGTACCTGCACACCGAGATCTCTCTGCTCATCTACACTACCAAGAATCTCACCATTAGCCCAATGCTTTGCATTCCGGTTACTCAGACCAAAGTAAATCACCTCACACTTGTCCGCATTAAAATCCATTTTTCACCTCTCAGCCCAGCTCTGCAGCTTATCTATGCCTCTCTGTAACCTACAACATCTTTCGTCATGATCCACAACTCCACCGACCTGAGTGTCATCTGCGAATTTACTATCCCACCCTTGTAGTCCATCATCCAGGTCGTTTATAAAAATGACAAACAGCAGTGGACGCAACACCGACCCTTGAGGCACACCACTAGTAACTGGACTGCAGGATGAACATTTCCAATCAACCACCACTCTCTGTTTCCTTTCAGCAAGCCAATTGCTGATCCAAACTGCTATAACTCCCACAATCCCATTCCTCCACATTTTGTACAATAGCCTACTGTGGGGAACCTTATCAAACGCTGAAATTCATATACACCACCGCAACCGGTTTACTCTCATCCAACTCTTTAGTCACCTTTTCAAATACCTCAATACGGTTTGTGAGGCACGACCTAACCTTCACAAAACTGTGCGGACTATCCATAATCAAATTATTATTTTCCAGGTGATTATAAATCCTATCTCTTTTAACCTTTTCCAACACTTAACAAACAACTGAAGTAAGGCTACCTGGTCTATAATTACCAGGGTTGTCTCTAATCCCATTCTTGAATGGGGAACCACAATTGCTATCCTCCAGTCTCCTAGCACTATTCTTGTAGACAATAACGATTTAAAGATCAATGCCAAAGCTCGGCAATCCCCTCCCTGGCTTCCCAGAGGTTCCTTGGATAAACCCCATCCGGTCCAGGGGACTTATCTACTTTCACACTCTGCAGGATTTCTAATACGTCTTCCCTGTGAATCTCAATCCCACCTAGTCTAGTTGCCTGGATATCAGTATTCTCCTCGGCAACATTGTCGTTTTCTAGAGTGAATACCGTCGAAAAATATTAATTTAGTGCTTCCCCTATCTCCTCTGACTCCTCACACAACTTCCCGTTTATCCTTGATTGGATGTAAACTTACTCTTGTCATTCTTTTATTCCTTAAATACCTATAGAAAGCCTTAGGGTTTACCCTGATCCTATCCGCCAACAGTTTCTCATGTCTCCTCCTGGCTCTTCTGAGCTCTCTCTTTCGGTCTTTTCTGGCTACCTTATAACGCTCAAGCGCCCTGAGTCTTCACATCTCATCCTAACATAAGCCTCCCTCTCTCTCTTGAGCAGAGATTCCACGTCCTTCATAAACCCTTCGTAAAGAGGGTCCTGCCTGTTGACAGGTACATACTTATCTAGGGCACTCAGGAGCTTTTCATTGAATAAGCTTCGCATTCCTAATATGCCCATCCCCTGCAGGTTCCTTCCCCATCCTACGGTTCCTAAATCTTGCCTAATCGCATCGTAACTGCCATTCCCCCCAGCTATAAATTTCGTAAATGGTTGTGTGTGTGTGTGTGTGTTTGTGTATATCGGACCAATGGCAGGAGGCAGGGTGTTCATGGAGGGTTGCGTGTGCTTGTGTGCGTGTGTCAGTTTCTGCGTATATCTGTTTCATGGCAGGGGACAGGGTGGTGGTGGAGAGTAGATCGTCGGAGTTTCTGTGTCTATGTGCTTACTGGTAGGAGACAGGTGGTGGTGGAGGTTTTTCTTTGTGTGGGTGTGTGTTTCTGTGTATATATGTTTAATGCCAGGAGACACAGTTTTGGTAGGTGGGGTGTCTGTGTGTGTGTTTTATTTTCTGTGTATGTCTGTTTAATGTTAGGTGAGAGGCAGTTTTACAGGGTTGTGCGCGTTTTTCTGTTTATATCTGCTTAATGACAGGAGACAATTTGGTGGTGGTGGAGGGTTGTGTGCATGTGTGTTTCTGTGTATATTCGATTAATTGCAGGAAACAGGGCGGTGGTGGAGGGTTGTGCGGTGTTTCTGTGTAAATCTGTTTAATGGCAGGAGGCAGGGTGGTCGTGGAGGGTTGTACATGTGTGGTTCTGTGTATATTTGATTAACGGCAGGATACAGAGTGACGGTCGAGGGATGTGTGTGTTGGTTTCTGTATCTATCCGTTTAATGTTAGGAGGCAGTTTGGTTGTTGTGGGTTGTGTGCGTGTGTGTTTCTGTGTCTATCTATTTAAGGGCTAGAGACAGAGTGGTGGTGGAGGGTACTATTATGTGTTTCTGTGTATAACTATTTGCTGGCAGGTTGCAAGTTGGTGGTGGAGGGTTGTGTATGTGTGTTTCTGTGTATTTGTGCTTAATGGCTGGAGACATGGTGGTGTGTGTGTCTTTCTGTGTATATCTATTCAATGGCAGGAGACTGGGTGGTGTTGAAGGGTAGAGTGCATTTGTTTCTGTGTCTATGTGCTTACTGGCAGGAGACAGGGTGGTGTTGGAGGGTAGAGTGTATTTGTTTCTGTGTCTATGTGCTTACTGGCAGGAGACAGGGTGGTGGTGGAGGGTCGAGTGTATTTGTTTCTGTGACTATGTGCTTACTGGCAGGAGTCAGGGTGGTGGTGGAGGGTTGTGTATGTATGTGTGTTTCAATGCATATCTGTTTAAGGTCAGTAGGCAGGGTGTTCATGGAAGGTTGTATATGTGTTTCTGTCTATATCTGTTTACTGGCAGGAGACAAGGTGGTGGTCGAGGGTGATGTGTGCGTATTTCTGTGTATACCTGTTTAATTGCAGGAGACAGGGTGGTGGAGGGCGGTATGCGTTTGTTCCGATTATATCTGTTTCATGGCAGGAGACATGGTGGCGGTTGAGGGGTGTGCTTGTGTTTCTGTGTATATCTGCTTAATGGCAGGCAACAAGATGTTGGTCAGGGGTTTTATGTCTGTGTGCGCGTTTCTACGTCCATCTGTTTAATGGCAGAAAATAATTTGATTGTTAACAGTTGTGTGTTTATGTATTTCTATGTATATCTGTTTAATGGCAGGGGACAGGGTTGTGGTGGAGGGTTGTGTGTTTGTGTGTGTTCCTGTGCATGTCTGTTTAATGGCAGGAGACAGGGTGATGGTGTTGAGATGTGTTTGTGTTTCTGTTTATATCTGTTGAATCGCCGGAGAGTGTGTGATGGTGGAGGGTTGTGTGTGTCTGTTTATATGTATATTTCATTAATGGCAGCAAACATGGTCGTGGTGGAGGGTTCTCTTTGTGTGTGTGTTTCTGTGTATATCTTTTTAGTGGCAGGAGACAGGGTGGTGGTAGAGTGTAATATGTGTGTTTGTGTGAAAATCTGCTAAATGGCAGGAAATAAGGTGATGGTGGAGAGTTGTGTGTGTGTTTCTGCATACATCGGTTTAATGCCAGGTGACAGGGTGGTAGTGGAGGGTGGAGTGCATGTGTTTCTGTGTACATCTGATCGATGGCCAAAAACAACTTGGTGGTGTAATGTCGTGTGTGTGTGTTTCTGTGTATAATTGATTTATGGAAGCAAACAGGGTGGTGGTGGAAGGTTCTCTATGTGTGTGTTTCTGGTTTTATTTGTTTAATTGCAGGAGACAGGTTGGTGGTGGAAGCGGGTATGTGTTTATTTCTGAGTACATCTGTTTCATGTCAGGAGACATGATGGCGGTTGATGGTTGTGCGTGTGTGTCTGTGCATATCTGCTTAATGGCAGAAAACAATGTGGTGGCGTGCCGTTGTGTGTGTATTTCTATGTATATCTGTTTAATGGCAGGAGACAGGGTTGTGGTGATGGGTGGTGTATGTGTGTTTCTGCGTATATCTGTTTAATGATAGGCGAGAGAGTGGTCGTGGTGGTGTGTGTGTCTTTTTGTGTATATCTGTTTAATGACAGGAGACAGTGTGGTGGAGGATTGCCCGGATGCTTCTGTAAATATCCATTTAATTGCAGGAGACAGGGTGGTTTTGGAGGTTGGTGAGTGTGTGTTTCTGTATATAACTGTGTAATGAATGTAGACAGGAAGGTTGTGGAGGTTGTATGTGTGTTTCTGTATATATCTGCTTAATGACAGGAAACAACTTGGTGGTCAATGATTGTGTGTACGTGTGTTGCCTGTGTGTTTCTGTGTATGTATATTTAATGGCAGGAAACAGGGTGGTGGAGGAAGGTGGTGTGTCTGTGTGTTTGAAGCATATATGTTTAAATGCAAGAGACAGGGTGGTGTTGGAGGAATGGGTGCACATGTTTTGGCGTATATATGTTTAATGACAGGAGACCGGGTAGTGCCAGAGGGTTGTCTATATGTTTCTGTAAATATCTGTTTAATAGCTTAATGACAGGAAACAAATTGCTGTTGAAGGTGTGTGTGTGTGTAGATCTGTGTAATGGCAGGACACAGGATGGTCATGGAGAGTTGCATGCATGTGTTTCTGTTATGTCTGTTTAATGGCAGGAGACAGTGCAGTCGTGGATGATTGTGTGTGTGTGTTTCTGTGTATATCTGTTCAATCACAGGAGACAGGGTAGTCATGAAGTGTTTTGTGTGTGTGTTTCTGTTATATTTGTTTCATGGCAGGAGACAGGAAGGTGGTTTAGAGTTTTGTGTGTGTTGCTGTGTATATCTGTTTATTGACCATAGGCAGGGTGTTAGTGGAGGGGTGTTTGTGTGTGTGTGTGTGTGTGTGTGTGTGTGTGTGTGTGTGTGTGTGTGTGTGTGTGTGTGTGTGTGTGTGTGTGTGTGTGTGTGTGTGTGTGTTTTCCGTGTATAGCTGCTTAATAGCGGGAGACAACGTGATAATGGAGGGTTGTGTTGTGTGTTTCAGTATATATCTGATTAATGGCAGGAAACAGAGTTTTGGTGGAGTGTTGTGTGTGTGTGTGTTTTTGTGTATATTATTTAATTGAAGGAGACAGCGTGATGATGCAGGGTTGTGTGTGTGTTTCTGTGTATATCTGTTTAATGGCAGGAGACAGGCTATTGGTCGAGTGTTTTGTGTGTGCATTTCTGTGTATATCTGCTCATTGGCACGAGAACAGGTGGTAGTGGAGGGTTGGGTGTGTGTGTTTCTGTGTATATCTGTTTAATGCCAGGAGACAGAGTGTTGGTGGAGGGTTGTCTGTGTGTGTTTTCTTTTTCCTGTGCATGTCTGTTTAATGGTAGTTGATAAGGTGGTGTTGCAGGTTTGTGTGCGTTTTTCTGTATATGTCTGCTTAATGACAGGAGACAGACTGCTGTTCGTGGAGCGTTGTGTGTGTGTTTCTGTGTATAGCTGATTAATGCAGGAAACAGAGTGGTGGTGGAGAGTCCTGTATTTGTCTGTTTCGGTGTATGTCTGTTTAAGGTCTGTGGACAGGGTATAGGTCGAGGGTTTGTGTGTGTGTTTCTGTATATCTCTGCTCAATGGCAGGAGAACAAGGTGGTGTTGGAGGATTGCGTGCGTGTTTCTATGTATATCTGGATATTGGCAGGAGAAAGGGTGGTGGTCGAGAGTTGTGTGTGTGTATTTCTGCATATACCTGCTCAACGGCAAGAGAACAAGGTGGTGTTGGAGGTTTGTGCGTGGGTAGGATGTTCGTGGAAGGTTGTTTGTGTGTTTCTGCGTATATCTGTTAAATGGCAGGAGGCAGAGTGGTAGTCGAAGGTAATGCGCGTGTGCATTTCTGTGTATGTCTGCCCAATGGCAGGAGACAGGGTGGTCTTGGAGGGTTGTGTGAGTGTGTGTTTCTGTTAATATCTATTTAAGGGCTGGAGACAGATTGGTGGTGGTGTAGCATCTTGAGTGTGTGTTCCTGTGTATATCGGATTAAAGGCAGGAAACACGGTGATGGTGGAGGGATGTGTGTGTGTGTTTCAGTGCATTTCTGTTTAATGACAGGCGACAGGGTGGTGTTGGAGGAATAGGTGTGCGTGTTTCTGTGTATATCTGTTTAATGACAAGAGACGGGTGGTAGTGGAGGGTTGTCTATATGTTTCTGTAAATATCTGTTTAATTGCTTAATGACAGGAAACAAATTGCTGTTGAAGGGTTGTGTGTGCGTGTGTGTGTGGGTGTGCACGTGTGTGTGTCTGTGTTTGTCTGTTTAATGGCAGAAAACAATGTGGTGGTGGAGGGTTGTGTGTGTGTGTTTCTGTGTATGTCTGTTTAATGGCAGGAGTCAAGGTGTTGGTGTCGAGATGTGTGTGTTTCTGTTCATATCTGTTTAATCACCGGAGAGTGTGTGATTGGGGAGGTGTGTGTGCGCGTTTATGTGTCTATGTGATTAATGGCAGCAAACAGGCTGTTGGTGGATGGTTCTGTATGTGTGCGTGTTTCTGTGTATATCTTTTAATAGCAGGAGAGAGTGGTGATGGAGGATTGTGTGTGTATTTCTGTGTGTACCTGTTTAATAGCAGGAGGCAGGGTGGTGATGGAGGGTCGTGTGCGTATTTCTGTGTGTACCTATTTAATAGCAGGAGGCAGGGTGCTCGTGGATTGTTGTGTGCGTGTGTTTCTGTATACATCTATTTAAGAGTTGGAGACAGGGCAGTGGTAGAGGATACTATGTGTGCGTGTTTCTGTGTATAACTGTTTATTGACAGCAGATCGTGTGGTGGAGGAGGGATGTGTGTGTGTTTCTGTCTATAACTGTTTAATGACAGGAGACAGGGTGGTACTTGAAATATGTGTGTATGTTTCTGTATATATCGGTTTAATTGAAGGACACGATGGTGGAGGAGGCTGGTGTGTGTGTTTCGGCGTAAATCTATTTAATGGCAAGGGTCAGTGTGGTGGTGGAATGTAGAGTGTCTGTGTTTCTGTGTCTATGTGCTTACTGGCAGGAAACAGGCTGGTGGTGGAGGGTTGTGCATGTATGACCGTTTCTGTGTATATCTGTTTAAGGATAGTAGGCAGGGTGTTTGTGGAAGGTTGTATGTGTGTTTCTGTGTATATCTGTTTAATGGCAGGAGACCGGTGGTGCTCAAGGGTTGCGTGTATGCATTTCTGTGTATATCTGCTCAGTGGCAGGAGACAGGGTGGTGATGGAGGGTTGTGTGCGTGTTTCTGTGTATATCTGTTTATGTGCTGGGGACAAGGTGGTCTTGGAAGCGTTGAGCGTGTGTGTGTTTCTGTGTATATCTATTTAAGTGCTGGGGAAAGGGTGGTGGTGTAGTGATATGTGTGTGTTTCATTGCATATCTGTTTAATTATACGAGACAAGGGGGTGGTAGAGCGATGTATGGGTCTGTTCCTGTGATGGGGGTGTTGGGTATGTCCGTGTGTCAGTGCATATCAGTTTAATGACGGGGACAGGGTGGTGGGTGGATGGTGGTGTGTGCATGTTTCTGTGTATATCTGTTTAATCGTAGGAGACCGGGTGGTGCTGGAGGGTTGTCTGCATGTTTCTGTAAATTTCTGTTTAATAGCAGGAGACAGCGTGGTGGTGGAGGATGGTGAGTGTGTTTTTCTGCCAGAGACAGGGTGGTGCTGGAGTTTTTGTGTGTATTTATGTATGTATCTGTTTAATTGCAGGAGACATGGTGGTCGTGGAGGGTTGTGTGTGTGTTTCTGTGTATATCTGTTTAATCGGAGGAGACAGGGTGGCGATGGAGGGTTGTGAGTGTTTGTGTTCCTGTGTATATCTGTTTAATGACAGGAGTCAGGGTGGTGGTGGAGGATGGTGAGCGTGTGTTTCTGTGTGTAACTATTTAATGGCCGGAGACAGGGTGGTGCTGGAGTTTGTGTGTGTATTTCTGTATGTATCTGTTTAATTGCAGGAGACATAGTGAGCGTGGAGGGTTGTGTGTGTGTTTCTGTGTATATCTGCTTAATGACGGGTAAAAAATTGGGTGTCAAGGGTTGTGCGTGTGTGTGTGTTCCTGGGTATATCTGTTTAATGCCAGAAAACAATGTGGTGGTGAAGGGTTGTGTCTGTGTTTCTGCATATATTTGTTTAATGGCAGGAGACAGGGTGGTGGTGGAGGGAATATGTGCGTGTTTCTGTGTATATATGCTTAATTGCAGGAGACCGGTTAGTAATGGAGGGTTGTGTGTGTGCGTGCGTGTTTCAGTGCATATCTGTTTAATGACAGGGGACAGGGTGAGGATGGAGGGTTGTCTGTATATTTCTGTAATAGCTTGGTGGTGGAGAATGGTGAGTGTGTGTTTCAGTGTATAACTATCTAATGGCCGGAGACAGGGTGGTGCTGGAGTTTTGTGTGTGTATTTCTGTATGTATCTGCTTAATTGCAAGCGACAGTGTGGTCGTGGAGAGTTTTGTGTGTGTGTGTGTTTCTGTGTATATCCGCTTAATAGCGGGAGACAACATGGTGGTGGAGGGTTGTATTGTGTGTTTCATTATATATTTGACTAATGGCGGGAAACAGAGTTTTGGTGGAGGGTTGTGCGTGTGTGTTTCTGTGTATATCTATTTAATTGAAGGAGACAGCGTGCTGATGGAGGGTTGTGTGTCTTTTTCTGCACACATCTGTTTAATGGCAGGAGACAGGCTAGTGGTGGAAGGTTGTATGCTTGTGTTTCTGTCAATAACTGTTTAATAACACCAGACAGATATTGTTGCAGGTTGGTGTGAATGTGTTTCTGTGTATCCCTGTTTAATGACTTGATGGATGGTTGTGTGCATGTGTGTTTTATTTATATATCAGTTGAATTGCAGGAGACAGCAATTCAATTGTTAGAGGGTTGTCTGTGTCCATTGCTGTGTATTTCTGTTTAATGACAGGAGACAGAGTGGTAGAGTGGGATTGTGTGTGTGTGTGTTTCTGTATATATCTGATCAATAGCAGGAAACAACTTGGTGGTGTAGGGTTGTGTGTGTGTGTTTCTGTGTATGCCGGTTTACTGACAGGAGACTATGTGGTGGTGCAGGGTGGTTTGTCTGTGCTTCTGTGTATATCTGTTGTGGTTCTGTTCACTGAGCTGGGAATTTACGTTGCAGACGTTTCGTCCCCTGTCTAGGTGACATGCTCAGTGCTTGGGAACCTCCTGTGAAGCCCTTGTGATGTTTCCTCAAGCTTTTATAGTGGTTTGTCTCTGCCACTTCTGGTTGTCAGTTCCAGCTGTCCGCTGCAGTGGCCGGTATATTGGGTCCAAGTCGATGTGTTTGTTGATTGAATCTGTAGATGAGTGCCATGCTTCTAGGAATTCCCTGGCTGTTCTCTGTTTGGCTTGTCCTATAATATTAGTGTTGTCCCAGTCGAACTCATGTTGCTTGTCATCTGCGTGTGTGGCTACTAAGGGTAGCTGGTCGTGTCGTTTCGTGGCTACTTGATGTTCATGGATACAGATCATTAGCTGTCTCCCTGTTTGTCCTATGTAGTGTTTTGTGCAGTCCTTGCATGGACTCCATCAAGTCACATTTCAAAAATCATTTTAATCCACGTGCTCAGACATATAATGAAATATCTCTGTGGGATGTGAAACTTTAGGCTCAGAGGTCAGGACACTACCACCGCCCAACAATACCCCTAAAGTTGCAACATGATTCTCCTGTGTGTTTGTTCATCAGCTTTCTTTGAACATAATGTGACACACCCCCACAACAGAATTAAGATCATCTGTTCCAGAGCAAGTGACACTACTACAAGTTCATGGAAGGGAATCGAATCCAGAGCTCTGCCCAAGGGGCAGGGGTGCTATCCACCATACAAGACTTAAACCAAGCCCAGAATTTTAAGTGTCAGTTTTCAGCTCTATATGGATTTATTACATTCTGATTAACATTACTGAAAGACACAGGCAACAGTTCTCATGGTTAAACAAATAAAAGGTATCAGCCTCAACTATAGGATGATGAGTGCACGTGCTCTGCCAAGCAACTTCTTTAATAGCTTGGCTATGATTTCCAGCTTAAATGGCTATTATCTGTAATCTTGCAGAAACACTCTGCAATGTGAGGGATCTTGAATAGATATCAATACTGAAACACCAGGGATGAGGAAAGAGCACAATTTCTGGCCAAAAACACTGGCCACTATTTCCAACCTCTGACATGTGGCTTCCCTCTTCCTGAAATTATTAAGTGATACAAGGCATCGGTTTACTTTCCAGCCTCTCCTTACCCTCTCCTCCCTCTGCTTGCACAAAGCAAATCAAGCTCTTGGTCTTTGGGAAACTCAAGGCCTGTGTTTGTAGGCTTTCTGGAGAGGGGAGGGTCTTTTAAATCTGAATCAGAAGAGTGAGGGGGCAGTAATATCACGCACTGAGTTTAACTTGTATAAATGTGAGGTATTGCATTTTGGTAAAATAAAAAGCGGGGGCTTATGCAATTAATAGTAGTGCGTTGGTAGTGTTGTAGAAAAGAGGGACCCACAAGTGCCGATCGAATTCACAGAAGTTTGTGGCACTTATAGACAAGCTGTTTAAGGCTGCTTCATTGCTCAGACATTTGGGATTAGAAATTGAGAAGTCGTGTTGAGATTGTGCAGGATATTGATGAAGCCTCCTCTGCAGTACTGTGTGAAGTTCTGTTATTGGAAGGAGATAATTAAGCTGAAAGGGGTTCAGATGAGATATACTAGGATGTCACCAGGAACACCTCATCTTCTGCCTCGGGAACCAACGAACACACTGCATAAACATTGGACTCACTAATTTTCAAATCTGCCCTTGACGAACCAGATCCCAAATCCAACCCTGCGACTCAGATCCGATCTCTCGTGGAAACTACCTGTCCATCTTCCTTCCCACCGATCTGCTCCAACTCCCCACTGACCTATCACTATCACCTCCTAGCTTCGCCCACCAATACCAACCTTTCCCCCAGCCTCACCGCCACCACCCATTTATCTCTCAGCCCCTTTGCCCCTTCGCAGTTCTGTCGTAAACGTTTATTCTCTTGCTCCTCGGATGCTGCCTGACCTTCTGTGCCTTCTCCATTATCATGCTTTATCTACACTGAATTCTCCAACATCTGGAGTCCCAATTATCTCTTAGGTACAATCCTCTGTTAACATATCAATGCCGTCTGTCTGTTATAACCCCACGCTGACTTAGGTACACATTGTCTCCACATCATGGCCGATAAAAGTTCTCTCAAACTCTTATTGATATTGTCATGCCTCAGCAGTAGTTACAGGGTCTATGTTTCCATTTATAAGCAGAGACGCATGTTGGTGTTCCTATAAACCTCTGGCATTACTTTCATATCCAATGCAGACTGAATGGTTACACACAATTATCTACCATACCCAAATTCGTTCCCTCAGTCAGCCTCGCATATCCAATCCGACTGTGTAAATGTTAATCATCATTTTGAATTGTAATAAAATAATATTGAATTGAAAGGCGTTGGCTGTAGCTATTTGTTCAGTGACTGTGATTGATGTCAGTCTCCATGGATCGTAAATGTGTCACTGGAGGGCTTGCCTCTTTTATTAATTAAGGATTCAGTTCAATGTGTTATCCCATAGTATGAGTGGGAACATCGCCGACAGAACTAACAGTGATCAGCAGCTCCAGAGAGACAGGGAGGAGATATCAGAATGATAACGTTAGACTGGAATGATCCAACAGTGGACAGGAGTTTTTCCACTAGTCTTCACTGGCTTTCCAAACCTTGGGTATCATTAGTATGAAGGATCTATGATGTACTGATTGTTATTCAAGCTGGTTACTGTCCCATCCTCGCTATAGTTGGTGTACCTGGTAAGTCATTCTAACTGTCTATTAAAGCAGGTTAAACTGAATTGTTGTTCATGTTATTGAAATTAGGAAAGGTGGAAGTCATTGTTTTCAGCTCTAATGAAAAGTCGCATTCCTTAGAAATTATAATGAGCAAATTACTACTTTCAAATGACTCCCAATATGCGAGGAGAAACTCTAAAACTTCATAATCCTTCTAGCCCTGCACAGATCGATATCTCCATATCCTCCCCATTCTCTAATTCTGTCCAATATCACCATCATGATACTCCAACTCCTCCTCAGTCACAGTGCACAGTTCTGAGTAAACCATCATTTGAGCCTCTGTTAAATCCGGAATAACCTGCTTCAAGCCCCTTCTAACCCCATGTCAATCACAAAATAATTGCACTTGAAATGTTTAACTTGTTCTCTGCACAGAAACTGTCTGACGGGAAGATAATTCATGGTGCTCAAGTCATTAAATCATGATCTAGAGCCACAGAATAATAATCTGTTAATATGAATGAAATTGGTGGCATTGAAGTGAAACCATCATCATTAAGTATAAAAAGCCCATCTGCTTGCCTCATGTCCTTTAGTGAAGGCAATGGGTCATCCTTCCCTGATCAGGTCTCTGTGCGACTGTAAACCCACAGCAATGTGTTTTACTCTTTACTGTCCTTTGGAACAGCTGAACCAGCGACTCAGTTCAAGATAGGCATAACATGTTGGCCTGACCTATGAGGAAGAATAGTTTCCCATGTTCCTACAGTTCATTTCCATTCAGGTGGGTGACTATTCGTTATTTCAAGTGCATTCTTCTTAGCCTTTTCTCTGAGTGTAATGTTCATCTCCCATAGCACCTCTGGTGTTGGCTGTGTTGATGCTCACATATAGATGCAAGGAGCTTTTAAATTCCATGTCAGTCGCAGTGTAGCGAGAAGGGAAGGCTTTTTACGCCACAGGAAAGAAACGGAGATGTCTCAGTGAGGAACAGGAATTATTGTGATCAACCCTGAGAGTGTTGTTGAGGCAGTCTTGGGAAATTGTGGACAGATTTTCTTTCCCTTCTAAGAAATAATCACCCTGCCACAGAGAGAGTGCAAAGGTTTTTCACCAGACTAATCCCGGCGATAGTGGTAAAATGAGGGCTGAATGAAGATTAATCTTTAGTGTTGTGACAGAATGAAAGACGATTGCATTGAAACTTAAGGGGAATGGACGTCTCTCATGATATTCTAAACAGATATTAATACGGTGATAAAATCCATGGCTTGATTTTACTCGGGTTACAAGAGCCTCTGAGGAAGTTCCCCTCACACCACTCCCACTCCCTATATCGATAGAGAGAGAGAGAGAGTCAGACTTTGAATATAGTGCATTTGGTGTATGATCCTACATTAAACATCACGTTATCCAAAATCCTGACAGCAGCCACAATGCCTTCATTCTAAAACAGTTAACTATTCCCATCATCTTCTTACCTCCATGGAGAACATGGGTCTGTCTACTCAGGCATGGAAGATGCCTCTCTGAGACTTGATACAAAACATCTGGCTTCCCTCCTCACTGCCAGCAAACCACGTTAAAGTAGCAGGCGTTCCACCAGCAATGGACCCAGGAGGAACCTCTTCCAGCCATCCATGAGTGCAGTCCCTGCTCCATTTGTTTGTTGTATTGGAGCATCAATGACACCCTCCTGTTCATGTATAACAATCTCGTGGGCTGAATGGCCTCCTCCAGGTCCCATGAAACAGGTTCAAGGGTCTGATTGGACTCTACCTGATCCTGTTTAACAGTTCAATGTACTGACCAGACCCCTTCTCTTCCTGTGGAACAAGCAGGAGTATTGAATGGGCTGTCCCTCTCCTTGTTCAATAGTTTTAATGGGCTGAATGGCTTCCACATTTCTGTATGTAACCAGCTTGAGGTGTTGAATGAGCTCCTCTTTTAACTGTTTCTGACGGCACTGTTACATGAATGTTACCGACACTTTAACAGCACAGGCCAGAATGCTGTCCGGCACCAGGAGCTGATGGGAGACAAAATGTTCTGAACATTGTGTAACCCTCAGTGACCATCCCCACCTCCGGTCTTATGATGGCGAAAGACATTGGTGAAGCAGCTGAAGTTGTTTATGCTGAGGAAGCTACCCTGAGGATCTCCTGAAGGAATGTTCTGGGACTGAGATTTTCGGCCCCCAAAAAAGGCATCTTCCTTTGTGCTCTGAAAAACCCCAGCCAGTGGGGAAGGGACACCTGATTCCCATTAAGCTCAAATAAGATGGCGTTTCCGATGACATTCTCAGTCAAATACTGCCTTGATATCAAGGCTATTCACTCTTTGATGAGCCCCTGTGTTACCCTCTTGTTCCTATCAATAGGTGACGGTGTCTGTGTGAGGAGTGTTTTCCTCTCACAGAGGGTAGTGAATGCCAGGAATTATCTTTTCCCGAGAGCTAGAAGATCTACATCACTGAAAGTATTTAAAAAGGCGGTAGATGGAGTTTTGACCTGTCAGAGAGCTGAGGGGGTGTGAAGAATTGAACATTAAAGATGAGTTAATATGAACAGTAGACCGGCCATGATCGTATACAATGGCTTGATTATCCGAACTACGTCATCCTCCTCCTTATGTTCTCATATTCTGTAATTACAAAGTTAATGGTTGTAATTTTCCTGCACAATCTGTTATTGAACGTTGCAATCAGAGAGAGCAAAGTTCTTTCTCTTAGTGAGTTCTGGGGACTGACTTCAGTGAATCTGGGTCTATACCATGACTAACATATGAAGCACAAGTTACAGAGAGGAGACACTCTGTAAAGAGACCAGAGTTGTCTTTCGAACCCAGCCTGGGTTTTGAAGTAACATTTTCCAACCCGCACCAAACTATGTGTGACAGCCTGGAGGGAATGAATGAGATCCTGTGTTACTGTGCACCAGGTATTTGGAGCAAGATGCCCCCATCAACAACAGTGCAGGAGGTGTGAGAGGCTGAATTGAACATAGGAATATAGGACTGAGGAGCAGAATTGGATCATTAGACACGCTGTCACTGCTCCATAAGGCACTAAGATCGTAGCTGCTCTGATTGTGGTTTCAGCAGCACTTTTCTGTCTGCATACAATTTTCCTACATGCACGTGTCTGTCAAATGTTTGAATACAGCACAACTTTGAACAAATGCAATCATTCAGGCATCATAAACGTTTGGAAAAGGGAATTCCCACTTGAAAAGTCCAATTAGAATTTCTCATTCGTGTTCCGACAAATGTTGGAGAGTCACTGTGTCCTTTTCCAGTCCCACTCTTCCACTGGTTACAACAAATTTTAAAAGTAGCCAGTTTAGTGTTATGACCAATTGTATAGGACGGAGACTGGGTCATTTTTGAGAAAAATGTGAAATGCAGGAAGTTGAACTCACAACAAATAGTAAAAGATAGAGTGTCCAAAATGTTCTTCTGCCTTTGAAATTATTCTGCTCACACAAGCTGCTGGTCTTGGGATTTATATGTGGAACAGTTGGATTTGGCTGAACTACCTTTGCTTCCAGCAGTGAAGAGATTCCAATGAGTCCTGACCAGGAATCCTTCACAAGTGGTGAAGATAACTCAGGGCTTTTCGGGTCTCACGTTTTGCTATCAGGTGGACAAAGGAAGAGAGAGAGATCAATCAGCTCTGCTTCTCAGGCAGGGAACATTTTTCTCCCTCTCTGTGTTGAACCATACAATTAATGTCAACTGAACATCAAACTGGGCCATGTGTGCTCTCCTGGAGCATTCTCTGGAATGGATGATAATGGTCGATATGAAGGTGCATCATCCCTGTTGTTGTCCACAGTGCCTTTCATTAGAAAAAAAAAGTCCCTGCTTTGTCATCTGATGGCATGTTTATATGCGTCTGTGTAATTTGTAAATATCAGTCGATGTCTATATATTACGTGTATAGATATCAATGCATCTTATTCTTAAAATTATTCTCTAGACATAAACTCCTTATCAAGTAGAACCATGCATCCAGCTGAAACACCTTTCAGCAAGTCATGTATGAGTCAAGAAGATTTCTCATCTCAGATCAAAACTGATTAGCCCACAACAAAAGGCCGTCATTCCAGGAATGTGTAAAGGGAAACATCCATGAAAATCTTCTGAAAGAATTATGTATTTTTTTTTAAGTTTAGGCAATCAAAACTGCACACAATGTATCCGATGTGATCTCAGCAATGCCCCGTTCTGATGCAGTAAAACATTCCTCATTAAACGTGATAATCTTTGCCAGAAACAGCATCATTCCACTTACTTTCCAAATCACTTGCTGCATCTGCAGAGTGACTTCATGTGATTCATGTCCCAGGAACATGGAAATGGCCTGTATCACAGAGTTCTGCAATCTCTCTCCATTTAAATTGTTCGCCATTGTTTTATCCTTCCTGCCACAATAGACAACTTACCTTATGTTCTTTCTGCTGAAGGTTTGCTCACTAACCTTCCTTGTCTGTATCACATTGCAGACTCAATACCTCCATTTGACGACATCTTGAATGATTATCTTGGTGATGCGCTAATTGAGCTTCGCGCCATTCAGTTCCCTTCCTCCAGATCTTTGATACAGATTATTTGTGATTGATGATCCCACAGTGATCTCTACAGCAATACACAAGTTACAGCTTTGCAACCTGCGAATAAACATTTATCTCTACTCTCTATTTCCCATTAGCGAAAGTTTCCACCTTCCTGCGTAGCACCTAAGGTGGTTTGAATGGCCTCCTCGTGGGCTGTGTAATGTACTCAACGAGCTGAGTTGCTTCATTCTCTATTATTGTGTAACTCCTTCGAGGGGAAGAATGGTCTTCTATCGTTTCATTATAACGATCCCGCTTAATTGAAAGGGGTGGTCCCCTACCTTGTAACAACATCGAGATGTGGATTGAGCGAAATCACATGGGTTAGGTGCAGCAGTATATCTCTGCAACAGCCTCGAGGGCTGGATTAGGGAGCAACAAATTGGGAAGGTGCAGCAGTATATCTCTGTGATAACCCTGAGGGGTGGATTGAGGGAACAAAACATGGGGTAGGAGCAGCAGTGCATCTCTGTAACAGCCTCGAGGGGTGGATTGAGGGAACAACACATGCGGTAGGGGCAGAAGTACATCTCTATAACAGCCTCAAGGGTGGATTGAGGGAACAACACATGCTGTCGGGGCAGCAGTACATCTCTATAACAGCCTCGAGGGTGGATTGATGGCACAGCGTATGGGGTAGGGGCAGCAGTTGGCCTTTTGGCTGCACCATTCAGAATATTCATAACTAATCCGATTGTCCTTCTCCTGTCTGTGTCCAATAAACATTGACTCTCCTGTCCAGCAAAGATCAGTCAAGCTCAGCCTTGAATATTTTCAATAACCGAGTCTTCACTGCTCCCTGAGGATGAGGACACCACAGATAGCACACCACTAAAGTGAAAGGGACGTCCTTATTTCATTGTGGCACCCGTTATTTTAAACCATGTTAACCTAACATCAAATCAACACTTCTTTTTAGACATAAGGACACAATAATTAGGAATAAACAGAAAGTATTCTGGACTTAAAACCTGCCCCACATTCCCACTGACCCTTTCCAATCAAATATGTATCAAACCCAGACTCTATTGCTGTCTCAGATAGAGAATACCTGACAGCACAACATCACAAGAACATTAAAGCAAGGAGCAGAATGAGGCCATTCTGCCCATCGAGTCTAAAATTCCGTTAAATAATTTCTTATATGTATCTCAACCTCATTCTTCTGCCTTCTCACTAGAATCCTTGATTCCCTTACAAATCCGAAGCATATCGATTTGCATCTTAGTGACACTTGTTTCTGTTCCTCTGTGTATCTGTCTGTGTGTGCTAGTGCGTGCGCGTCTGTATGTGTGTATGTGCCTCTGTGTGTGTGTGTGTGTGTGTGTGCGTGCGTGTGTGTGTGTGTGTGTGTGTGTGTGTGTGTGTATATATATATATAATACGTGTATGTCTATGTGCTTGTTATCTGTGTGTTTGTGTGTCTACGTATGTCTGTCTGTGTATCAGCCTATGTGTTTCTTAATCAGTTCTGGTCACCCCATTATAGGAAAGATGTGGATGCTTTTGACAGGTTTCTGAGGAGGTTTACCAGGATGTTGCCTGGACTGGAGGGCCTATCTTGTGAAGAGAGGTTGACTGAGCTCAGACTTTTTTCATTCGAGAATGGAGGAGGAGAGGGGACCTAATTGAGGTATTCAAGATAAAGAGAGGCATAGATAGAGTTGATAGCCAGAGACTATTTCCCAGGGCAGAAATGACGAACACGAGGGGTCATAGTTTTAAACGAGTTGGAGGAAAGCATCGAGGCAATGTCAGAGGCGGGTTCTTTACACAGAGAATTGAGAGAGCATGGAATGTGTTGCCAGTAGCAGTTGTGAAAAAAGGTCATTGGGGACATTTAAGAGACGACTGGACATGCATATGTTCACAGAAAGTTGAGGGTGCATACATGAGGATCAGTGGTCTCCACAACATCGTGGGCTGAAGGGCCTGTTCTGTGCTGTACCGTTCTATGTTCTATCTTCTATGTTAACTGTCTTTGGGTCTATTTGTATGTGACTGTATAGGTCTCTGTGTGTTTCTACCTGTTTGTATGCCTATCTCCCTGTACATATTGTGTGTGTTTGTATATTGGGGTGTTTGCCAATACTTCTGTTTATTAATGTGTCTGTGTCTCTGTGTAGTGAGGTATCAGTGTCTTTTTTTGGATGTGAAAGGACTGTCGTTGGAACTGCCAGTGGGTTTAAAGTGAGAATTGTCTTTCACTGAACATTGCTCCTTAATCGGTCAGTGGGACGTGGATGTTTCAGAATTTCCACACGAGGAGTCCCAGTCCTCTCTGGCTTGTACCAGTGTCCTACCCACATGGTAAGGGGAAGGGTGAGGGAATGGATATCGGGAACTCCACCACCAGGCTTTGCCTTTCTGTCCTACTCCAGGCTCTTCCTCCTGGAATGGGAGAAAGGGAGGGTGGGAGGGAGAGTGGGAATGGGTTACCCTGTTGTTCGTGCTGGTGTAGTTGGGGAGAATTGTGAGGTGTCTGGAATGAGTCAGTCGACAGTTTGGAATCCAAATAGCATTATTAGTGTGGGGGGTATTGCGTAGGTGACAGAGAAAGTGAAGAAGAAAGTTACTGAATTCAGTAGTGAGTGGTTGTGCCTGAGCCTTATCTGGAAATAGAGCATGAACCTTGTTCGGGGCTAGGTGCTATAACAGATATACAGTGAGTGTGAGTGAGCAGAGAGTATACAGTAACTCTTATCCTGACAGAGCGGGGAGGATATCTATGCTTATCCTGCATTGCAGGACATTTCTTCAGATCATCTCAGCGTCGAGGTGAGGCTCCCCGAATGTCTTGTCCAAATCTGTCACTAATAAGGACACAGACCTTTCCCTCAGCTTCCACAGAATCAGTTAAGGTAGAGCTTACAGATAGCAAGGAGTAGCAAATATTGGTATGTTATATATCAAAACCAAAAGCTAGCAGAAAATCTCAGCATCATATGCTTCGGAAATTAGATAGGCAAGTATTGTGGATAGTGCAATCTTATTGGATGGTCTCAAGTTGCATCTAAACTGCATTAACTAAGTGACTGCTCATGTTGTGAAAAATAAATTCTGTAAGTGTATATGAGATAGGTTGAATAGTATGTTGTGAAGCGAACTAGAGAGCAGGTTATTTTGGACTTGGTGTTGTGTGGTCAGGATGACGAATTAATGACCTTGTATTGAAGCAGCTTTTAAGGAATAATAACATTAATAAAGTGAGTTTTATATGGCGTTTGCGTACAATATAGAATGCTTTAACTTTCTAGTTTAACATCATGGAAGACTGGAGGCTAAAGGGTCAAGATAGTTCCAGTGAATTCGGAAAGTACAATAGAACATTCAGTGGGAGACAAGCAATGGTTGTTAGAGTCATAGCATCCGACAGCATGGAGACAGGCCCTTCAGCCCAAACTATGTATTCCGACCAAAATTTCCATCCACACTAATCCCATTTCCCTGCCATTGCCCAGTTTCCTTCTAATCCTTTCCTAACCGTGTATTTATCCAAATGCTTTTTAAAGGTTGTTAATGTATCCGCCTCAATCACTTCCCCTGGCAGCTCATTCCATATGCGTACCAGCCCCTGTGTGTAAAAAGATTGTTCCTCAGGTTTCCTTTTATTCTTTCTCCTCTGACCTTAAAATGATTCTCTCTAGTTTGTGATTTCCCAACTCTGGGGAAAAATAAACTGGGCACATTCACTCTATCCATGCCTGCCATGATCTTACAGACTTCAATATGATCCTCCCTCAGTCTCACACACACATAAGTAAAATGTCCTAGTTTGTCCAACCTCTCCCCAGTCCATTGAGTCCTTGGAAACATCCTTATAATTTTTCTTCTGCATTCTTTCCAGTTTAATAACATCCTTCCTATGGCAAAGTGAACAAAACTGAATGTAACGCTACCAATATGGCCTCAGCAGCATCCTGTATAACTGCAACGTAACTCATTAATTTTGATACTCAGTGATATACACTGATTAAGGCCACTGTGCCAAAAGCTTTCTTCACTGCACTGTCTACCTCTGAATCAACTTCCAGCTAAATCCCAAGGTCCCTCTGTTCCACTACACTCCTTAGGTCCCACCCATTCACCATGAAACTCCAACCTTGATTTGACTTTCTAAAATGAAAGAACTTGCACTGATCAATATTAAATGCCATTTGCAAATTCTCAGCAGACTTTCCCAGCGGGTCAAAGTACTGCTGTAATTTCTGAAATTTATGTTAACCTTCCTCACTCTCCATGATGCCGCCTGTTTTAGTGTCGTCTTCAAACTTACAAACCATGTCTGTACATTCTCAACAAAAGCATAGATATACGTAATATGCAGTGGTCCCAGCACCAACCCCTGAGGCATTCCACTTGTCACAGACCTCCAGTCTGACTAGCATTCTTCCAGTATTACTCTCTGCCTCCTACCATCAAGCCAATTTGTACCTAAGTTGCCAGGTTCCCCTCAATTCCACGTGATCTAACCATCCAAAGCAGCGTAACATGTGTAACCTTACTGAAGGCCGTACTGGAATCCATATAGACTACATATACCACCCGGACCTCCTCAACGTTGCTGTTCACTTCATCAAAGAACTTCAACACATTTACGAGTTATGATCTCCCATGCACAAAGCCGTGCTGAATTTGAAGAAGGGCTTTTGCCGAAGCATCGATTTTTCCTTTTCCTCTGATGCTGCCTGACCTGCTGTGCTTTTCCAGAACCATTCTAAATTACTCCGAATCACATCCTGTATTTCCAAATGCAGGTATATCCAATCTCTCTGAATCTTTTAAAGTAACCTACCCACTAGATTTTAGGTTTCCTGGTCTTCAGTTCCCAGGTTTATCATTGTAGCCTTTCTTGAATGTGGGCTCAGCATATGCTATCGTCCAGTCGTCCAGGACCTTACTCGTTGGCCAGCAATGATAGAAAAGAGCCAAGTAGTGCTCCCACAATTTCTTATCTGTCCACCTGTCCTCCTGCAGTGTTCCTGAATGTATCTGGTCATGACCAGGCGTTTTTAGAAATACTGCAACGTCTGAAAAATACGTCTATTTATTTCAGGTACAAACACGAATGCGTGAGAAAGTGACTCGGTGATGGTTAACATAACAAATTAGAAAATATATTAATCATAAGAATTAACTTTAGAAGAGTTCCAGATATTCTGGAAAGCTGAGAATTCTCAGAAATTAACGATCCGGAAAGGAAGGACATGAAACTGAGAAGGAACACAACTGCATCAGTCTATGATCTGTATTTCAAATGAAACAAAATAAAAGTAAGATCAAATGTGGAAATTTGTAATCGGGAAGGGAGAGATCATTGTGGAGAACAGGGAAATGGTCAAGAAAAGAACCAATTACTTTACATCTGTCTACATGGAGGAAGATCCAGAAAATCCCCCCAGTCATACCAAGTGATCATATCGGACTTCTGCAGCTAAAGACAGAAAGTCAATTCATATCAGTAACAAGGTAGTACTTGAACATGGAGCTGGATTGAGCATTGCTAGGTCTGATGAAACAGATGTACTTCCTATCAAAATGTCAGAAATAAATCACCAATAGTCGTATTAATTGCACTGTCGATGCTTTGTTTTATTTTCCTGTACATTCAGCAGAGACCGGAAACTATTGTGGATAAACGCGATCCAAGCACTATCAATGAATGGAAGGGATCCAAACAGCTACAAAGGGAAACAGACATAGTGTGAAGAACTGCAGACGAACAAACGTGACATCTATAGGGAAACTTATAGAATCTATTACACAGGATGACACTTTTGATATTTGGAAATTAACAGCAACAATGGAGAGAATCAGCATGAATATCTGATAGCGAAATCATACTTGATAAACATCAGAATTGTTTGAAGTTGTTTCTTACAGCATAGATAATGGGGAACCAGTAGAAGTCGTATATACTGGATTTTCGGAAGGATTTCTATACGAACTCAGTGAGTTCATAAATGCAATGAATGTGAAGGGAATTTCGAGGACTATATGTAAGTGGAAAGTTAAAGTTTGTTTCGCCTTCTTTTAAGAGATAGAGAGGATTGATGTAAAGAAATGTTGAAGCAGTTTCACAGTGTGTTGATGGGACAGTATCTGGAGTACTGTGCACAGTTTTGGTGACCGAATCTCAGAAAGAATATGCTGACCACAGAGGATGTGCGATGGAAAATCTCCAGATTAATCCCTCAGATGGTGAGATTGCCTGATGAGGAAACTCGGCCTTTGCTCGCGAGAGTTTCAAAGAATGAGAGGTGGGTCACAGTGAAATTTAGAAAATTCACAAAACATACGACAACTTGGAAATTAACAGAACACTTCCCTCGCTGTCTATTCCACATTGAAGGCAAATAATGGCAGGATCTGGGACAGGCCAGTTAAGGCTGCAATAAGGAGGAAATTCATCACTTCGAGGAGACTGACTAACACAGGGGCATGGAAACCTACTGGCAGGCAAGATTAGAGAGAATCTCCAGATATTCTCCAAGTGTATCCAGTGGAACAGGTAGGACTCATTAGTGACTTGACAAGTTGCATCCAAATCAACTTTAGTGGTAGGAGACAGAGGGTGGTGGAAGAAGGCTGTTTGTGTGATTGGAGGCTCGTATCTAATGATGTACCACAGGGATCAGTGCTGTGTCTCTTATTAATTCTGATTCGGAGGTGTTAGTGTTGGACTGGGGGGTACAAAGCTAAAAATTGCATAACGCCAGGTTATAGTCCAAAAGGTTTACTCGGCGGCACCACCTTTCGAGGCACTTCATCAAAGCACACAACCACCTGGTGAAGAAGCAGCGCTTCGAAAGCTCTTTATGGGAGCCACATTACAGGAAGGATGTGATTGCACTGGAGGGGGTGCAGAGGAGATTCACCAGGATGTTCCCTGGGATGGAGTATATCAGCTATGGAGAGAGGCTGGATATGATCGGGTTGTTTACGTTGGAGCAGAGAAGGCTGAGTGGTCCGTGAATCAGAAGGATAAGATTAAGAGGGACATGGACAAGGTGGATAGACAGCAGCTGTTCCTTTTAGTCAAATGGCCCCACTTTTAAAGTGACGGATTTGAGGTTTAGTCAGGATTTGAGGACTGTTTTTCACCCAGAGTGTGTTGGGGTCCGGAATGCACTTCTTGAGAGGGAAGTTGTCATGGTAACCTCAAAACCTTTAGTAAATACATGGTTGTGCATTTGAAATGCCATAAGATTCACAGCCACGGGACTTGTGTCGAAAGGTGGGCCTAATGTAGACCGTGCTGTATTTCTGATGGAACAGAAACTGTGCTTCTGTTCTTGTATGGATGTGGGAGGTCATCGTTGAGTGGCTTAAGATAGAATTGATGGGTTTCTGAAGAATATATATCAAAGTATATAAGAGTGAACTTGTAATATCTTCCGAAAATATGTCAATGGCAAAATTAAGAGAAAAAGTTTCAGCTTTCTTACAGTCTGATACCAGATAATTGAGGACAGGGAAATAGCAAAACTATTGAATAAATACTTCAGATATACCTTCACAGAAGGAAAAAAACAAAGAAAACTTCCTCGAAATACTAGAGAACTTTAGTCTGGTGAGAAAAAGGGAATAGCAACTAAATTAGCAACTAAACAGTTTTAGAGAAAACTATTGGACTGAAATTAATGGCCATAGACAAAGTCAACAGAGATTTATGAAATGGGAATTATATTTGGGAAAGTGGCTTTTAGCAAAATTATGGAGAAGATATTAATGCAATACGATTGGAATCTCAGCAAGATTTTTGATAAAGCCCCTAGCCTTTTGTGCAAATTCAAATTCTGTGGGACTGGGGCTAATATATGTTCATTATTTTAGAATGGGAGAGCTGGCAGAAAACAGTGAGTAAGAATAAAACCATGTTTTTTAAGGGAAGGCTTAGAGAATATAACAATAATCGAGATTTGACATCCAGATATTCTCAGTACGCAACATGTCTTTGGTTGAGGGGCTCAGATGCAATATTGTCAAGTGTGCTGACAGTACTAAACGATGTCAGCTTGCGAGTGGATGAAGAGGATGCAAAAAAGACTCCAAGGTGATTGAGACAAGAGGAGAGACTGGGCAAATACGTGGTCGATGGAGAGCAATGGGAGAGATGAGATTTTGTGCACTTTGATGGGAACAATAGAATGGAAGCCTATCATGTGCAAAGGGAGTGGTTGAAAAATGTTGATCCAGAAAGGAACTTTAGCTGCATTTTTGTTTTATTTCTGCGCAGCTCTCCGAGTCCATGTCAGGCAGTGAGTTCTGAAGGCAGAAGCTAATACTTGGAATGACATTGACACGCTGACCAGAGTATAAAGACCTCATATGGATACTGTATATAAAAATACAAAAATTGCTGGAGGAACTGGGAGCTCTGTAAAGGGTCACTGGACCTGAAAGTTTAACTCTGCATTCACTCCAGAAGATGCTGCAACATTTTCAGTCGTTTCTTCAGCAATTTCTATTTTTGGAAAATTTCCAAAGAAAGAGGTCAAAGATGCTCAAACATCCTGTCCAGCATGGCGTGCCATACACTGGGAACTGAACAGTGGAGAGCCGTAACATTGAAAATGATCTGTATCTCCCTGTACACCAGTCAGTGAAAGTAACATTGCAGGAGTCGAATGTAGGTAGGCCAATAAATGGTGCATTCACCTTCATTTCAGGGGGATTTGAAAGGGGAAGTAAGGGTCATGCATTATTGTTCAGTTCCCAGTGTATGGCACGCCATGCTGGACAGGATGTTTGAGCATCTTTGATCTCTTTCTTTGGAAATTTTCCAAAAATAGAAATTTCTGAAGAAACGACTGAAAATGTTGCAGCATCTTCTGAAGTGAATGCAGAGTTAAACTTTCAGGTCCAGTGACCCTTTACAGAGCTCCCAGTTTCTCCAGCAATTTTTGTATTTTTATTTACAGTATCCATAATTATTTGTTTAGTTGAAATTTTGTTCTGTGCCTATTCATTCTGGAGAAACTCAGCAGGTCTGTCAGCATCTGCAGAGACAGAGAAAAAGCGTTAGTATTTTAAGCCAAATGTGACACGTCTTCACGACTGAAAAGAATTGGAAAATGGGATTCTTAATCCCTTGTCAGATGTGGAGGATGGGTGACAGGGAAAAGAGGGTGTGGCAAAGATAAGCCGACTTTTAGCTCGGGTGAACGAGTGGATGACGTAAAATGTGTTTAAATTAAGGTGTGAATGAGGGGAAAGGGGTTCTAGAACATAGAACATAGAAAAATACAGCGCAGTACAGGCCCTTCGGCCCTCAATGTTGCGCCGACCGAATCCTACCTAACCTACACTAGCCCAATAACTTCCAATTGCCTATCCAATGCCCGCTTAAATGACCATAAAGAGGGACAGTTCACCACTGCTCCTGGCAGGGCATTCCATGAACTCACAACCCGCTGTGTAAAGAATCTACCCCTAACATCTATCCTCTACCTTCCACCCCTTAATTTAAAGCTGTGTCCCCTTGTAACAGCAGACCCCATTAGCGGTAAAAGGTACTCAGTGTCTACCCTATCTAAACCCCTAATCATCTTGTACACCTCTATCATATCTCCCCTAAACCTTCTTTTCTCCAATGAGAACAGCCCCAAGTGCCTCAGTCTTTCCTCATACGATTTTCCTACCATGCCAGGCAACATCCTGGTAAACCTCCTCTGCACTCGTTCCAATGCCTCCACATCCTTCCTATAGTATGGCGACCAAAACTGCACACAATACCCCAGATGAGGCCGCACCAGAGTCTTATACAACTGCAACATGACCTCAGGACTCCGGAACTCAATTCCTCTGCCAATAAAGCCCAGTACACCATATGCCTTCCTCACAGCACTATTTACCTGGGTGGCAACGTTCAGAGATCTGTGTACATGGACACCAAGATCCCTCTGCTCATCCACACTACCAAGTAGCCTACCATTAGCCCAGTAATCCATCTTCTTGTTACTCCTACCAAAGTGAATGACTTCACACTTAGCTACATTGAATTCCATTTGCCACCTTTCTGCCCAGCTCTGCAACTTGTCTATATCCCGCTGTAACCTGCCACATCCTTCCTCACTATCCACAACTCCACCGACTTTTGTATCATCCGCAAACTTACTCACCCAGCTTTCAAGCCCTTCCTCTAGATCATTTATAAAGATAACAAAAAGCAATGGTCCCAAAACAGATCCTTGTGGTCCAACGCTAGCAACTGCACTCCAAGATGAACCTATACCATCAACTACTACCCTCTGTCTCCTTCCAGCCAGCCAATTCCTAATCCAAACCTCTAATGCACCCTCAATGCCATACCTCCGTAGTTTTTGCATTAGCCTACCATGGGGTACCTTATCGAACGCCATACTAAAATCCATATACACAACATCTACTGCTTTACCCTCGTCCACCTCCTTAGTCACCTGCTCAAAGAACTCAATAAGGTTTGTGAGGCACGACCTGCCCTTCACAAAACCATGCTGACTATCCTTGATCACGTTATTCCTATCCATATGTTCATAAATCTTATCCCTTACAATTCTCTCTAAGACTTTGCCCACCACAGACGTCAGACTCACTGGCCTATAGTTACTCGGGCTATCCCTACTACCCTTCTTGAACAAGGGGACCACATTCGCCATCCTCCAGTCTTCTGGTACTATTCCCGCTGACAATGACAACATAAAAATCCAGACCAATGTCTCTGCTATCTCCTCCCTAGCTTCCCAGAGGATCCTAGGATAAATGCCATCAGGCCCAGGAGACTTATCTAGTTTCATCCTTTCCAGTATTCCCAAAACTTCCTCCCTACATACTTCAATGACATCCATTCTAATCACCTGCGACTCAATATCTTGTGAGTGCAAGATAAAGAAGACACAACCAGACAATGTCATAGAAAGACCAGGGGGGAGAATGCTGACTATGTGGCATTATATAGATCTGTCCATAGATACGTTTTCACTGTCGAGATCATCGCCCCCGTTAGACAAAGGAATCGAGGTGCTTGACGTCTTATTGGCACTAGTAAGATTTCATGCTGCCTTAGTGTTGTAATATGGAGAAAAAACAAATCACCATACGAAATTTGGGCTGAATATTGTTTAGCTGTCATGTTTAATATTGTTTCAAATTTGCAGTGCTTATCTTTAAATGCTTGTTCTTGAAGTTAGTATCAGATGGAGTGTGGGAGGTTGGGTGGTAAAATCATGAGATACATGGATAGGGTGAATTGCCAAGATCTTTCCAACGGCATGGGTGAGTACAGCCATAGAAGGCATAGGTTAAAGGTGAAAGAGGAAAGATTTAAAAGGATCGAAGGGGCAACTTTTTTTACACAGAGGTTGGTTGGGTATGGAATGAGCTTTCAGAAGAAGAGTGGTAGATGCCAGTACAACTACAACATTTAAAACTCATTTGGACAAACATATGAATGGGAAAGAGTTAGACGCATAAAGGCCAAATGAAAGCAGGTGGGACGAGCTTAATTTGGAAAACTCGGCCAGCATCTACATTTAGAAAAGCTTCATGCAGGGTCCGAGTGGTTTTATCAAAGGTAAATTATACTTTGACCTGGAAAATTACGCAAATTATTTCTGGAGAGGCCTGAGAATGTAACAAGCGGACTTGATAAAGGGAATCTGGTAGACACCAGGCTTTCCAGAGTTTTTCCACAAGGTATTACAAAATAAAAGTTCTTACACAAGACAGAAGCTCGTAGGATGATGGATAATGTATTAATATGGAATGATGATTGGTTAGCATATAGAAATCGGAGAGTCAGCATTAATGAATCTTCATGATATAGTTGTATCTGCTGGAGTACCACAGCTATGAGTCCGATGGCATCAGTTCTTTACACTCTATACTGATAGACAGAAGGAGGGAGTTGAGCCAACATTCATCCGAGTTTGAGGATGACACTGAGAATCAAAAAACAGGCTGTTATTGAATGGAAAGGACTTTCAGAAAAGGAGCAGTACAAAGGGATTGGAGTATTCCAGTGTATGAAACATAACGTCAGCATGCTGATGCAGCAAATAACTTGTTCAAAAGACGGATTCCTGGGATGAAAGGTTTGTGTTATTGAGAATCTCTAAAATGGTGAGGCGATTATTCATTGGGGTTTAAATGCATGAGGAGTGGTTCTGCTGAAAAATACAAGACACAGAGAGGGGTTGACGTGCTAGATATTGAAAAGTTGTTCCCATTCCTGGGTGGAGTCTCGTACTCGAGGACATAGATACCGAATATGGAACATCGATTTCAATCTGAGTTGCAAAGTGATTCCTTCTCTTAGAAGGTAGTGAATGTCGGGAATTCTCTAACCCAGAGAGGTGTGGATGGATACAAGGAGTCGGCAAGAAAGTGGAGTCGAACTCTGGAGTAGATCAGCCATGTTCGTATCAAATGACAAGGCAAGCTTAAGGGGCCGAATAGCCTACTCTTGTTCCTACTTTTTAATTTCACATGTTATGCTTTTGCAAAGTAACTGGTTATTATCCTGGAAGTTGTGTAGTGTAATGCAACATTCGGGTGAGCAGAGGATTTGTTTGAGTTAACGCTGGGTGGGGTATGGGGGCTGTATTCACAGTAAATCTGGGTCTGGGACATAGCCCACATCTGGCGCAGACGTTGCGGAGAGGGGAAGCCTGGAAACAGGGATTGGGGTTGAGTGTCAGTTCCTGACCCAGCCTCGGTTTTCCAAGTACATTTCCAAAACTGCACCTAACCATCGGAGTGGCCTGGATCTGCCGCTGTATCGCGGATCCGAAGGGCTGAGTGGAACATGAGAACATAGGACTGAGGACACGAGGGGGCCATTCAGCCCTTTGACACTACTCCACCAATAAAGTATGCCATGACTCATCTCATTGTGGTCCCAGCTGCACTTTTCTCTCCATGCACCATTATCCCTGATTCACCTGTCTGCAGACAATCAGAGGAAGCTAGCCTCTATATAATATAAAGATTCATCCATCCCAAACTTCTGGGAAAGAGGATTCCCACTTGAATGAATTCCCATTATGTGATTTTTTTCTCATTCCAGTTGTGACTGAGGATGGAGGGTGTCACTCTTTCCTTTTCTAGTCCCACTTCTCCACTGCTCACAACAAATTTTAAATGGAACCAGGTTGGTGATATGGCCGATGATAAAGGTTTCAGACTGGGTTAAGTTCAGTAACAAGAACAAGTCAGGCAGATTTCTTTAGTGAGCCACAAGTTACTAACAGATCTAACGGAGGAGTATGTTGGATCTGTTGGTAGCACTGCTGCCTCACATCACCAAGGAGCTGGGTCCAATTCCAACCTCGGGTGACCCACTGTGTGGAGGTTGAACATTCTCCTTATGCCTGTGTGGGTTTCCTCCCAGTGCTCCAGTTTCCTGCCACAGTCCAAAGATGTGCAGTTTAAAGTGGATTGCCCATAGTGCCCAGGGATGCGGAGGTTAGGTGGGTTAGCTATGGGAAATGCAGCGTTACATGGATAAGATTGGGGGGCACATCCAGGTCGGATGCTGTTTGGTGCGTCAGTGTGGACTAAATGGACGGAATGTCCTGCCTCCACACTGTAGAGATTATATGACAATGACAATAAATTTGGACGATACAAACACCCAGTGGGTATATACCTGATCCACTCTCCTCAAGGTCTCATATGATTTTTTTTCTCTAATTCCAAGAGTAAGCTTTTAAAGCCTTTATAATATCAGCCGTTCACCCCAGGAATACGTGAAATGAAATATGCCTGAAATACTTCCAATATAATCATATCTTTTCTCAAATAAGGAGACTCAAAAAACTAATCTCACACTCAGATCATAATGTTTACAATTGTTTTCCCAAAGTGCTGTGCGTCTTTGGAACACTCTTTCCCACGGAGCAATGGAGGCAGCGATATTGAATTTTTCTTTTGAGGCACAGACGGAAGGTTCATAAATAACAACAGAGTCAAGGATTATCGAGGAATGGGCAGCAATGTGCAGTGTGCGGGGTAATGTAGACAGTGGTATCAAATAACACGGCATCAGAACCTGCAGGAATATAATGTAAAATGAAATGATAATATCGATAAAATGTTAAGGGGGAATACAAGATGGCGGCGATCCAGAAGGTCTGCTTTGCTGGGCTATGCATCAACACACGGGCAAAGTGGTTCTCTAATCCACCCATCCAAGCCATTTACTTAAGATTCAACACTAAAAGAGCGATAGAATCTTTACTAATCCCGTTTTGTCAAATGGAAATGATAAAACACGGGAAAGGATCGAGTAAGTCCCAACAAGTGGTGCACCCGTCAGAAACATCGAGCATGCCTGACGCTGTAGCTGCAGCCCACTCTGCTCGTTCGATGGACCCAGTTACTCACCAGGTCTTGGTAACTGAGTTCACCAGGTTACGTGAAATGATTGAAGCCATGATTGAAGAACCGTTCAGCCGTGGCTAGAGCCGCTCTCAGCCGTGCTCCAAAAACATGAGCAGCAACTTGACAGTCTTGGAAACAGAACAGACGATGCCAAGCGCTGAACTGCAGCGACAGAGACCGTGATCGATTCCTCTCGGGAGAGGATGTTTGCCCTTGAAAAACAGGTCTGCACCTTAACTGAACAAGATGACGACCTCGAGAACAGGAGTAGGATGAAGAATATTCACATTGTCGGTTTGCTGGAGCGGACAGAAGGTGGTCAGCCGGTGAGTTTTTTTTCAAGAACTGGCTGCAGTGATCCCTTCAATTCAAAACTGAGGAGGGACGGGTGAAGAGTGAGACAGTTCATCGGGTTACGGCACGGAAGTCAGTCTCAGACCAACGCCTTCACCCTGTTCTTGCGCGATTATATAGTTATGGGGACAAACAAAGACTGATGGAAACTTTCAGAACCCGGGGAAAGATCCAATGAGTTTAATTCACGAGAGCTCCGCGATTATGTTATCTTAGAACTTTTCAGCGGCGGTGATTCAGGAAAGAAAATCTTTTGATGATATCAAGAGGAGAGTAAGGGAACTCGGGATTCAGTATTCCTTACGGTTCCCAGCGGTGCTCCATATTGCTTTGAATGGATCCGTGAACCCGTCTGACTCTCCAGAGAAAGCGTAAACTTTGTGGATATTTTAAAGTAAGCTGGATGTTTAGATAATCATGTTTCTCTCTTAAAGAAATTTCGTTGGATTTTTCTGCTATTAACCAGTGCTACATTATAGTCGGGGATGGGTAGAGTACTCAATTTTAACTTCTTCATTAGTATTACTATTTTTTTCTTTCTTTGCTTGTGTCTGGGGTGCAGCTCAAGCTGGAGGGAGTTACAAAGCTAGTTCTGATGACTAAGTGCAGACCGAAGGGCAGTTCAAGCCCGATTTTTGTTGTTAATTGCCTTGGATTCCATATTGGTAGAGGTTTTGAGATATGTAAGCGTCCCCAGTGGGCGGTGGTGGGTAAATTCCCCAATCGAGTGTCATTGGCGTTCTGGATTTTATTTCATTCTTCTTTTTGTGTTTAGCTTTGGAAAGTTTTGAGAGCTTGTTAGTTGTAGTAGTTTTAGTTTGTACAGTTTTTAGGCTCAATGAGTTTTTTTTCATTAATGATCATCAATGTGTAATTCGACGTGAAACTCTGGAGTTGAAATGTTGCTCCAGTGTGTTATGGAAAATTATGTACTTAAATGTTGTACCTGGAACATTAAGGGAAGCCATCTGCCAGTCAAGAGGAAAAATGTACTTTCTAATCTTCAAAAAGAGAGGGTGGATGTTGTCCTATTACAGGAGATGCATCTTGATGGCAAGGAATATTTGACGTTACAGCAGGGTGGGTTTGATTAGATTTATTTCTCGTTTTTTAATACTAGGTGTAGGCGAGAAGCCATCCTAGTGAAGAATGATCTTCCATTTAAATTATTAGATTGTATTAGACACTCAGGGAAGGATCATCATCCCCAGAATCTTGAACTATGGGAGATAATACAGTATTTTGAATGTTTATTGCCCCCCGGCGCACCCTCTTAAAATCCTGGGAGATGCATTTTCCAAATTCAGTTATCTTGCATCGTGGCAGATTACTATAGAAGGAGATTTCAACACTCTTATGACCCCACGGTGGACAGGATGTACAAAGGTTCCCTAATACTCTTGTTAGAGGGTTGATCTCTTCCCCATCCCTGCAACAATCTTAGATTCAGTGGCATTCTGCATGATTGGAAATATTATCCCAACATTCCTGCCCAGAAGTAAGATAGAAGTTACATAAGGTAATGTTGTATGCAGATGAGGGTCTTACGTTTTGGTCAAATCCCACAGTTTCGGCAGCTCACGTGATGTAATGCATTAATTCGCTTATCACCTTTTCGGGCTATAAGATTAATTTTACAAAGTTTGTGTCCATCCCTATGGGACGTCTCAGGGAAATACCTGATGTTGAAGGCAAATCCTGGTTTCCTTTTAATTGGTTACGGGGGTGGTTTCACTGTTTCAGCATATTCATTACATCCGTCTTTGATGTAATTTATTTAATGTGCACTATGTCGATTTGTTTGACAAAGTTAAACAAGGCCTTCAAAGATGGGAGGCATTTCCAATATCCTGGCTAGGTCGGATGGTTGTTCTTAAAATGAATGTCCTTCCTTATTTGCTATGCCCCGTGTGAATTATTCTTTTGATGTTTCCCAGACAGATATTTAGGAGACTTAATGGCTGATTTAGCTCTTTTATTTGGCATCATAAGCGACTCTTTATCAAGCTAACCAAATTGCAACTACCCCACAGAGTGTGGGGAGTAGATTCCCAGATTAAAATATATCAATTAAGCTCTTTATTATCCCATGTTAGTGTCTGACCCACTGAGGACTCGGCATCACTATGGTTAGATATTGAACCCTCTCAGAGAAAGTGAACCCTTATTAGTCTGTTTTTCTTAGAAAAAAATAAC
The DNA here is from genome assembly GCF_020745735.1 of Hemiscyllium ocellatum. NCBI lineage: Eukaryota > Metazoa > Chordata > Chondrichthyes > Orectolobiformes > Hemiscylliidae > Hemiscyllium > Hemiscyllium ocellatum. The sequence goes on from NC_083417.1 coordinate 80,502,059, forward strand.
ATAGTGGAGTATTCTCATAACCCAATAATTGTCAATACTGTTACAACATGAATGACAATGCGTCAGTTTGAGGGCAATAAAGCCAAAACCATGTTTCGTAGCCCTACAATTGGTAACACCGAGTTGTCAACCGGGGATAATGGATTCCATGTTTAAACTGTGGGAAGTCAGGGGTGTAACTTGCTTGAGTGATTTAGAATTAATAGAATCCCTACAGTGTGGAAACAAGCCCTTGGGTCCAACAAGTCGACTTCGACCCACCCAGACCCATTTCCCTAGTATCCTATATTTATCCTGACTAATGCTCCAACCTACATATCCCTGAACACTATGTGTGATTTATCAATAGCCAATTCATCTAACCTGCATATCTGTTGATCCTGGTGCTGTGAGGCCGCAGTGCTAACTAATGAGCCACCACGTGTTATTTGAGGGAGAATGAATGACATCATTTGATCAAATAACTCGTAAGTATGGACTACCTACTGAAGACATCTTCTGTTTTTTTCCAGTTCAGAGATTTGATTTTTTAAAAAATACAGCTTTAACAGACTCTCACAGATCGGATAGAGAGAAGTGGGTGCTTATTGCTTAGAATACAGTCTCTGTCAGTCCCCTTTATCATTAGATGGAGTGTGTCCCCTCAGACGAGACTGTGTAACTTTGTGATGCCAGTGAGAGAGAGAGTTGGGGGTTCAGAATAAGTCGGAGAGATGGGAGGATATTTGTGAAAATGCTCGAAGGATTTTGATCTGTAATAGGACCCATTCCATGCAGTTGAAAATTCTTCATAGGGTCGATCTGACCACAGATTTACTCTCAAAATGCAAAATGGGATTATCTTCAGCATATCGTAAATGCAGAATGACTACAGGTACTCTTACTATTGTTTGTTGTCCTGCTGCAGGCTTCATATATATTGGAGCACTGTGATAGCTCTGATAGAGTAGGTATTGGGGACTGAATTGGAGATGGATCCGGTTTTTCTTTTCCTGGGCCTGCTCAGGGTTCCTTACGCAGATGCACATAAGGAAAAAAAAAATATCCTTACTTTCTGTGCTAGGAAACATGTTCTGTTTGTGTAGGATGTCTGAAAACCCCGGGACTGTTGGGTCGTCGTAAGTTCTTAATGGAGAATATCCCTTTGGACTTTCTCACCAGTATGGTGCATCAAAAAAACAGAGATTTATGTAAGACATGGCAGCATTTTTTTGGATTACCATGATGCAGGTTTATCTGTCACATCAAGACGGGCTTTTATATAGCCATGACGATATTGTCTATTGGATCTAATATCAAGCGAGGAACAATTATGAACATAAAAATGCGGATAGTTAATGCAATTGAAGAACGAGAGCTATCGTTTTGTTATGCTGAGCTGTACTATTTATTCATTATGTAGAATTAATAGAATCCTTACAGTGTGGAAACAAGCCCTTGGGCCCAACAAGTCGATTTCGACTCACCCAGACCCATTCCCCTACCATCCTATATTTACCCTGACTCTTGTTTATTTTTGTTTTTCTTCTGTCCATTTAGTGTTTTTAACTTGTTTTTTACGTACATGTACATGTGTGTAATTTTGTTCAGTTATTTGAGTTGTGTTGTTAATGGGTTATTATAATATTAAAAATCTCTTTTCAATAAAATTACTTTTTAAAAAAAAAATAAAATGGTAACATTGATAGAATAGTCTCCCAAAGAACTCTCATTAGAGAGACCATGTCTAGGTGACAACCTCAGTGCTCGGGAGCCTCATGTGAAGCACTTCTCTGATGTTTCCTCCGGCATTTACAATAGTTTGTATCTGCCACTCCTGGTTGTCAGTTCCAGCTGTCCGCTGAAATGTCTGCAACACAAATTCTCAGCTCGGTGAACAGAACCACAACAATGAAAACCAGAGCTACAAAACTTCTCGCAAACTATGTACACTTCGATAAGAACCCCCTTCAGTTTCCTAAGCTGTAAAGAAATAAGTTCTAACCAGTCCAATTTCTCCCCATAATTTAAACCCTTTAGCCCAGGAAACATCTCTGAAATTTCTTCTACACTCTTCCTTGTTCAATACTATCCTTTCTCGAGCAAGGTGAACAAAACTGAACACAATACTCCAACTGCAGCCTTACCAATATCCTGTATAATTGCAACATAACGTCCCAACTTCTATACTCCATGCCCTGATGTAGGCCAGTGTGCCAACAGCCTTCTTCACTGACCTGTGTATCTGTGACTCAAATTTCAGTCAACCGTGCACCTGTTCTCTGATGTCCTTTATTCCACTACACTCCTTAAGGCACTCTCATTCATCATTAAACTCCTACGTGAATTTGACTTTCCAAAATGCATGACGTCATGGTGTTTGTACAATGTGTGCAGGAGGGTTTCCTGACACAATATGTCGACAGGCCAACAAGAGGGGAGGCTATATTGGATTTGGTTCTAGGTAATGAACCAGGCCAGGTGTTAGACTTGGAGGTAGGTGAGCACTTCGGGGACAGTGACCACAACTCGGTGACTTTTACTTTAGTGATGGAAAGGGATAATCGTGCGCCGCAGGGCAAGAGCTATAGCTGGGGGCAGGGAAATTATGATGCAGTGAGGCATGACTTAGGTTGTGTGGATTGGAAAAACAGGCTTCAAGAGAAGAACACTAATGAGATGTGGGGATTGTTCAAGGAGCAGCTACTGCGTGTCCTCGATAGGTATGTACCAGTCAGGCATGGTGTAAAGGGCCTTGTGAGGCAGCCGTGGTTTAGTAAGGAATTGGAGTCCCTTGTGAAAGGGAAGAAGGCGGCATATGTAAAGATGAGGCGTGAAGTTTCAGTAGGGGCGATTGAGAGTTATAAGGTAGCCAGGAAGGAGCTAAAGAGGGAGCTAAGAGAAGCGAGAAGGGGACATGAAAAGTCTTTAGCTGGTAGGATTAGGGAAAACCCAAAGGCTTTCTATAGGTATGTCAAGAATAAAAGGATGACTAGGGTAGGTATCGGTCCAGTCAAGGATAGTAGTGGGAAGTTGTGTGTGGAGGCGGAGGAGATTGGAGAGACATTAGATCAGTACTTTTCATGAGTATTCACTCAGGAACAGGACACTGTTGCTGATGTGAATATGGAATCACAAATAATTAGAATGGATGCCCTGGAAATATGCAGGGAAGAGGTTTTGGGAATATTGGAAAGGAAGAATATAGATAAGTCTCCTGGGCCTGATGGCATTTACCCCAGGATCCTATGGGAAGCTAGGGAGGAGATAGCAGAGCCATAGGCCTGGAGTTGTATGTCGTCATTGTCAACGGGAATAGTACCAGAGGACTGGAGGATAGCGAATGTGGTCCCATTGTTCAAGAAAGGGAGTAGGGATAGCCCTAGTAACTATAGGCCAGTGAGTCTGACTTCAGTGGTGGGCAAAGTCTTAGAGAGAATGGTAAGGGATAAGATTTATGAACATCTGGGTAGGAATAACGTGATCAGGGATAGCCAGCATGGTTTTGTGAAGGGCAGGTCGTGCCTCACAAACCTTATTGAGTTCTTTGAGGAGGTGACCAAGGAAGCGGATGAGGGTAAAGCAGTAGATGTTGTGTATATGGATTTTAGTAAGGCGTTCGATAAAGTTCCCCATGGTAGGCTAATGCTAAAACTTCGGAGGTATGGCATTGAGGATACATTAGAGGTTTGGATTAGGAATTGGCTGGCTGGAAGGAGACAGAGGGTAGTAGTTGATGGATTATGTTCATCTTGGAGCGCAGTTACTAGCGGTGTACCACAAGGATCTGTTTTGGGACCATTGCTTTTTGTTATCTTTATAAATGATCTAGAGGAAGGACTTGAAAGCTGGGTAAGCAAGTTTGCGGATGACACAAAAGTCGGTGGAGTTGTGGATAGTGAGGAAGGAAGTGGTAGGTTACAGCGGGATATAGATAAGTTGCAGAGCTGGGCGGAAAAGTGGCAAATGTAATTCAATGTAGCTAAGTGTGAAGTCGTTCACTTTGGTAGGAATAACAAGATGATGGATTACTGGGCTAATGGTAGGCTACTTGGTAGTGTGGATGAGCAGAGGGATCTTGGTGTCTATGTACACAGATCTCTGAAAGTTGCCACCCAGGTAAATAGTGCTGTGAGGAAGGCATATGGTGTACTGGGCTTTATTGGCAGAGGAATTGAGTTCCGGAGTCCTGAGGTCATGTTGCAGTTGTATAAGACTCTGGTGAGGCCTCATCTGGAGTATTGTGTGCAATTTTGGTCGCCATACTATAGGAAGGATGTGGAAGCTTTAGAACGAGTGCAGAGGAGGTTTACCAGGATGTTGCCTGGAATGGTAGGAAAATCTTATGAGGAAAGGCTGAGGCACTTGGGGCTGTTCTCATTGGAGAAGAGAAGGTTTAGGGGAGATCTGATAGAAGTGTATAAGATGATTAGGGGTTTAGATAGGGTAGATACTAAGAACCTTTTACCGCTAATGGAGTCAGGTGTTACTAGGGGACATAGCTTTAAATTAAGGGGTGGTAGGTATAGGACAGATGTTAGGGGTAGATTCTTCACACAGCGGGTTGTGAGTTCATGGAATGCCCTGCCCGTATCAGTGGTGAACTCTCCTTCTTTATGGTCATTTAAGCGGGCATTGGATAGGCATTTGGAAGTTATTGGGCTAGTATAGGTTAGGTAGGATTCGGTCGGCGCAACATCGAGGGCCGAAGGGCCTGTACTGCGCTGTATCCTTCTATGTTCTATGTCACCCTTATCTATGTTACACTCCATATGCTATTTCTCAGCCCACTTCTGCTGCCGATCAAGGTATTGCTGCAATTTCTGGTAATGTTCCTCATTGGATCACTCCTATTTTAGTGTCATCTGCAAACTTACTAACCTTACGTTGTGCACCATCGTCCAGATCATTGATAGAGATAACAAATAGCAATGGGCCCAGCACCGATCCTTGAGGCACTCCAATTGTCACAGGACTCTAGTCCGACAAGCATACCTCCACCATAGCCATTTGCTTCCTAACGCCAAGCCAACTGTGTCGCCAATTTGCCAGTTCACCTTTGAGTTCATGCAATCTAACCTTCTCGTGCGGCCTACCATGTGGAACCTTATCAAAGGCCTTACTGAAATCCATATAGACTATGTCCACCACCCTGCCCTCGTCAACCTTTCTGTTCACATCCTCAAAAAACTCAAACAAAATTTGTACGGCATGATCCGCCACGCACAAAGCCATGCTGACTGTTCCAAGTCAAACTCTGTCTTTCCAAATGCATGCATATCCTATGTCTCAGAACCTTCTCAAGTGGTTTACTGGAAACAGGTGTGAAGCTTACTGGTGCATACTTCCTATGTTTTTCTATGCAGCCCTTCTTGAATAAGGGCACAACATTTGTTCCTGCCCAATCTTCCGGGAACTTGGCCACTGATCTGTTTTCTCTCGCCTCTTGCAGTCTCTTGGATATATCTGGTCAGGACCAAGAGATTTATCTGACTTAATGCATTCTAATTTGTCCAACAGTACCTCTACTGTGATATTAACGGTACCAAGATATGACAACTAATCCCCACCCCCACCCCCCCCAAAGGTCAAAGATCGTCATGTCTTTCTTCATGGTAAACACAGAGGGGAAATTGAGGACCTCGCCCATATGTTGTGGTTTTACACATGAATGCCCACTTTGGATTTTAAGGCGTCCTATTTTCTCTCTAGTCGTTCTTTTTCTTTACGATACTGAAAGCACATCTTTGGATTCACCCTAATTTTCTCAGCAAAGGCTATGTGTTCACCCTTTTCGCCCTCCTGATTTCCTTCTTCATTAAACTCCTGTATTCCCGTGTCTCTCCATAGATTCCACTGATTCCAGCTACCTGATCCTGAGCCCTCCTTTTTGCTGGCCAGAGCCTGATTATTTCTTGTCATCCAGGGTTATCTCTTCCTGCCTCACTTTCCCTTCATACTCACAGGAACATTTAGACCTTGAACTCGAGCTATCTCACTTTTAAAGGCTTCTCACTTACCAGAGATCCTGTTACCTGGAAACAAGCTTCCCCAATCAACGTTTGCAAGTCCCTCTCTAATTCCAGCAAAATGCACCTCGCCCCAGTTGAAAACTTATCCCTCCCATATCTATTTTAAGTTGTAAATTGTCCCCACTTTACCTCCGTCACCTATCCTGCCCTATGTGCCAACAGTAGGTCGAGTTTGTCCCCTCCCGAGTAGGACCCTCTATATGCTGCTTGTGGAAACTTTCCTGAACACACTTCACTAATTTCTTTCCATTAGATTAGATTACTTACAGTGTGGAAACAGGCCCTTCGGCCCAACAAGTCCACACCGACCCGCCGAAGCGACAACCCACCCATACCCCTACATATACCCCTTACCTAACACTACGGGCAATTTTGCATGGCCAATTCACCTGACCCGCACATCTTTGGACTGTGGGAGGAAACCGGAGCACCCGGAGGAAACCCATGCAGACACGGGGAGAACGTGCAAACTCCACACAGTCAGTCGCCTGAGGCGGGAATTGAACCCAGGTCCCTGGCGCTGTAAGGCAGCAGTGCTAACCACTGTGCCACCGTGCCGCCCCCATCTTAGTCATTAAACCTCTGGAAGACCCAGTCTATGTTAGTATAATTAAAACATCTATTATGACAATCCTATTGCTCCTGCAAGTCTCCTCAGTCTCCCTGAATATTCGTTTCTCTAATTCCCTTTGATTATTTGGAGGCTTATCGTGCAACCACGATAACGTCACCATCCCCCTCTTACTGCTTTGCACCATCCACAAAACCTCACTCAATATTATCTGTTATTTCATCTTTAAATACTGGAGTAGTATGCGCCTGAGTCAGAACTATTGGTATTGAAACTGTTTCAATTTACATCTCTCCCTCCCAGTGATTTTCACACACACAGCACCCCTTGTCAAGATGCATTGGAGATATGAAGCTGTAAATGGATGGGAGCTGCACATCCTGTCACTGCCAGCATGGGTGCAAGTTTCCCTACACTGGGCAGGGATCTAACAGTGTTACCGAACAATGCAACAGTCTGGGGTTATATATAAATGAACCAGTGCTGTCTGCACAGCTCCTGTGACTGCTTCCTGTTCCTGTGTCCCAGTGTCGAGCAGTTGAGTGACTGCCTACCGTTCCTGTGTCCCAATCTCGAGCAGTTGAGTGACTGCCTCCTGTTCCTGTGTCCCAGTCTTGAGCAGTTGAGTGATTGCCTCCTGTTCCTGTGTCCCAGTTTCAACAGTTGAGTGACTCCCTCCTGCTCCTATGTCCCAGTCTCGAGCAGTTGAGTGACTCCCTCCTGTTCCTGTGTTCCAGTCTCGAGCTGTTGAGTGACTTCGTCCGTTTCCTGTGTCCCAGTCTCGAGCGGTTGAGTGACTGCCTCCTGTTCCTGAGTCCCAGTCTCCAGCAGATGAGTGACTCCCTCCTGTTCCTGTGTCCCAGTCTTTAGCAGTTGAATGATTCCCTCCTGTTCCTGTGTCCCAGTCTCGATCAATTGAGTGGCTGCCTCCTGTTCCTGTGTCCCAATTCCGAGCGTTTGAGTGACTGCCTCCTATTCCTGTGTCCCAGTCTCGAGCAGTTGAGTGACTCCCTCCTGTTCCTGTGTCCCAGTCTCGAGCAGTTGAGTGATTGCCTCCTGTTCCTGTTTCCCAATCTCGAGCAACTGAGTGATACATCCTAATCCCAAGTTTGTGAAAGTAGATATCCTCCTCTGCTACTGACTAACGGGCTCCAATATCTCTGTGCTCACCTGCTGCTCCTGTGGAATGGAGTTAAGGGACTGAATGGCCTCTTCACATTCCTTACAGCTTCTCTTGTCTAACAGCCTTTCTCCTGTTTCTGTAAAACACCATCAAAATCAGAATGATGTATTTTTGTCAGTAATTGTGCAAACAAGCTGACTGTCAGAATTCAGAAGCTGAATAGCCTCCTCTTGTTCCTGTGTTACACACTCAAGAGGCAACAGAGTCTCAGTGATGTACAGTAAGGAAAATGACCCTTCGATCCGGTTGTCCATTCTGACCAAATATCCTAAATTAATCTCGTCCCCCTTGCCAGCACTTGGCCCATATCCCTCTAAACCCTTCCCACCCATGTACCCATTCAAATGTCTTTTAAATGGTGTAACTGTGCCTATCTCCACCATCTCTTTTGGGTGTTCATTCCATACACACAGCAGTCTCTCTTTGAAAGTGCTGTGCCTCATTTCCCTTTATAAATCTTTCCCCACTCACCTTAAACCTTTGACTTGTAATTTTGGACTCGCCTATCCTGGGGTAAAGACATTGACCGTTTGCCTCATCTATGCCCCTCATGATTTTATAAACCTCTTTAAGGTCACCCCTCAGCCTTAACACTTGAAAATAGTCCCAGCCTATTCAAACTCTCCCTTTGGCTCAAACCCTCCAACATCTGCAACATTCTTTTAAATCTCTTCTACACCCACTTGACAACATCGTTCCGACAGCAGGGAGACCAGAAAAAAAAAAGACAACATTACAAAAGTGGCGAAACCCATGTCCTGGACAGGGGCAACATGTCTTGCAAACACATAGACTCAAAGCACGCACCAATAAAGGGAAGATTAACAAGTGCCTTCTTCACTACACTGTCTACTTGTGACGGCACTTTCTAGGAACTGAGAACCTGCTCCATAAGGTGACACAATAGCTCAGTGACTAGCATTGCTACCTCAGAGCACAGCGTTCTTGGTTTAACTCCATCCTTGAATGACTGCCTGTGTGGAGTTTGCACATTCTCCCCGGGTCTGCGTGCGTTTCTTTCGGGTGCTACGTTTTCCTGCTACAGTACAAAGATATACAGGCAAGTGTAGATTGGCCATGCTAAATTGCCACAAGTACCCAGGGATGAGTAGGTGATGTGGATTAGCCATGGGAAATACAGGCTCAGAGGGACAGAGTAGGGGTTTCTCCAGTACGATACTGTTTAGAGGGTCAGTGTGGCCTAGATGGGCCGAATAGGCTGTTTCCTCACTGTAGGTATTCGATAATTTCAATGGAGTTCTCTTTGAGTGGCAACTTTCGACAGAACTCCACCTACATATCTTGCCCTGAATTGTCTTGCCAAAATGCAACACCTCACACTTATATAAATTTAACTCCATCCACCACCCGTCGGCTCACCTAATCAACTTTCCCCTTGTTCGGAGATATCATTTTTCACTGTCGAATATACCACCTATTATCTACAAGCTTACTGACCATACTTCATATACTCAAATGCAAATGATTTTTTTAAGTGACAAAAGGCAGTGGACCCACTATTGATCTTTGCGGCACACCACTAGTCACAGGTCTCCAAGGTCATTGAACAAATATCCAGTGTCACGCCCTGTCTCCAATATTCCAGAAAATGTTGGATCTAAATGGCGAGCTCTCCCTGGATCCCAGGCAGTCTGTTCTTGCTAACCAGTCTACCATGTAGAACATTTTGGTTTTCTTACTGAATTTCATAAAGACAACATCCACTGTCCTGCCTTCATCAATCATCTTCATCACTTCCTCAAAACATTCCACCGAGTCAGTGAGACGTGATCTCCAATGTACAAAGCCCTCTTCAGTCCTTGTCCTTCCAAATGCATATACATCCTTTCTCTCAAAATCTCCTCCAACAATTTAGTCACCATTGATGTCAGGCTCACCAATCTATATTTACCTGTTTTTTCCTTCCTTTCTTAAATGATGACACTATGTTAGCAACCCTCCAGCATTTTGTCATCTCACCTGTGGAAATCAATGATACAAATACATCAGCAAAACGCAGAGCAATTTCTTTCCTAGCTTCTCACAAATGTCTGAGATACAACTGATCAGGTCCCAAGGATTTGTTCACCATTATGTGTTTTAAAATGTCGAACACGTCCTTGTAATATAGACACCTTTCAAGGTATCACTGTACATTTCCTCATTCTCTCGCTCTTGTAACTCCCTCCACATTAAATACTGAGGAGAAATACTCGTTTCATATCCCTCCCATCTCTTGTGGTTCCCCACATAGGTAGCCTTACTGATCTTTAAGGTGCCCTATTCCTCCCTAGTTAATCTGTTGTTATGAAAAGATTTGTAGAATTTCTTCAATACCTCGTTAACATTATTTCTAAAACCAACTCGTGTTCACATTTTTCTAGCCCGATTTCCCCATTGAGTATACACTTACTGCCCTTATCCTCTGGGGATCCACTTGATTTCAGCTCTGTTTGCCTGACATATGCCTCCTTTCTTACCTTGACCAGAGCATCAATATATCTAGCCATCCAGCACTCCCTGCACTCACCAGCCTTGATCCTCTCACTAATGGGAACACGTTTGCTCTCTGAAACCAAGTTTTGATTGCCTTGCATTTACCAACCATCACTTTACCTGCAAATCGAGTATTCCAATTAGCCTTTCTAAGGCTCGACTAACACTTTCAAAATTAGCCTTGTTCAAAGTTAGAACCTTATTGTTTACATCAGGTCTTTCCTATTCCATCACTAGTTTAAACGTAATATTTATGCGTAACAGACTTGGAATGTTAAATAAACACTTCCTGTTCCTCTGTAACAGGCTCGACAGACTGCATGGGATCCTCATGTCCCTTTGAAATAGCCACAAGACATTAAATGACACATCAAGCCCTGGATTACGAGCAGCCAATAAACTGTACCTGATGGAGGACCATCCATTCTCAGTTACAGAAACAATGAACTTCAGGTGCCCTCTCAGTGACACCGCATACAGCTGCACCGACAAATCCTTTTATTTTGAATGATTTGTTGGCAAAATGTGCTAATATTCCAGAGTTCCACCTTTTCAAGTAGCAACAGGCTAATATTGGATGAATGGCCTTCTCTTATCTCTCTGTAAGAGGCCCATAGGGACAGAATTGCTTGGACCTGTTGCTGAGCAGCAGTCTCAGTGCTCTGTCTCAAGTTATGAAAGGATTTGAAAACAGGGCATTAAAACCTGTCATAGCCTCACACTGGTCAATAAGTATCATACTGTAGGTTAAGGCATCTAGAAACTTACCCATCCGACTTTTTTTTTAAAGTAGCCGATTTTATAACTGTTTTCTTTCATAAACAGAGTGGAACACATATAAACACATGCAGTGTTCTGTTAATAATCTCGTATGCAAGGAAAAAGAAATAAAAATTGCAAGATTTATGGTCCATCTCTCAGCAACCCTCATCCATTCCATCCAAAACCAGTAAATGTTCCCTTTTATCGTGATATGAAAAGTGATGTATTGAACTGGTTAACTGATCCTATTTGTTCAGTGACTGTGTTTGATGCCAGTCTCGATGGATACTAGTTATCCCAATGGAGGGTTTCCATCTTTTAAAGATAATTGGGCGCCTTTCAATGTGTTATTCCATAACATAAGCGGGACCATCACCGACAGCACTGACAGGGATCAGCAGATCCAGAGAGAGGGGGAGGAGAGATCAGAATCTGAGAACATTAGACTGGAATGTTCCAACAATGGATCAGAATCCTAGAACATTAGACTGGAATGTTCCAACGATGGATCAGAATCTGAGAACAATACACCGGAATGTGCCAACAATGGATCAGAATCTGAGAACATTAGACTGGAATGTTCCAACAATGGATCAGAATCTGAGAACATTACAGTGGAATGTTCCAACAATGGATCAGAATCTGAGAACATTAGACTGGAATATTCCAACAATAGACAGGAGTTTATCCGATTATGTTTGGTATCTTTCTGCCTATTATTGGTGGCCATTATCCTCGAAGGTCCATTACGCTCTTCTCATTATTCAATATTTTTATTATCCCTTCCTGGCTGTCATTGGTGTTCCTAGTAAGTGCCACTGTCCTTTTTTTTCTATAAACTAGTTATGACTGTGTTACTGTTCTTTCATATAGTCTACACTTCTATCCGCTATTATTGTTCCTGTTGAAACTCTGAATCCAGATATCCACTCTACAGACCACTACTAACTATATCAATGAAGGTGTTCAATACTGCCTCCCTCTGCTCTGGCAATGTTACTCATGGGTCTCTGTGTTGACCTACTCAGTTTCAGCGGATAACCGCAATATACTGTATCTTTGTCTTTGTTATTTAAATATTACGAGCATGGAGGTCACTGCCTACTGTTCTGGTTACAAACTCCACTTCATTCCAGTGTTTCCATCCCATCCCTGGCCAATATCTGCGGCTGAAGCAGGCGAGTCAAAACTGTGGGTGATCCCTTTGACCATTAGCTGATTCCTGACACCATACCCTGTCCATTTCTAACTTGAAATACTCACCACTCCACAATGTATCTCATTGGCTTATTTCATCGCCTGTTTGAACATTGAGTTATAAAATAAAGTCTTAATGAAGTTAATAATCTGCTGCTGACGCTCCCGGCTTCAAACCTGTTGAAGCAAATCTGATTCGAACTCACACCAACCTCTCATCCATCTGTCATTCATGTGCACCTGGATATATATTGCTATTTTGATGGCAATGCTTTTATTTTAACATTTTCAAACACTTTATCTCATCTGTCCATGAAAATTGTCTCATTCTCTCTCTGTCGATTAAATAAAAGCCTGACAGTTGTTCGTATTTAAAATAGTTTCCTCCATGTGCGATCCTTCTCAAACAATGTTTCACATTCAACCACGCCAATCGCGCACACACTCTCCCTCAGTCTCTGATGAACACACACGCAGACAGAGCAAACCTTCCCATTGTAGGCAGTCATCTGATGCGAGTGTGGTTAGCATATGATAGTAAAGTTTGCAACGCTCTCCATACTGGGCAGATACTGCAGTTTACTGAGCAACACACTTGCATGGTCTGCACAGTCCTCGATGCTGGGCTGTCATCTTGTCCCAGTTTATGTTGTTTGTGGTGTTCTGTGAAGCAGATTCAGAATTTGATTTAACAAACCATTTCAGCTGATCTGACAATGCCTGTATTCAATGTTCTCATTCTCGTAATTTTACTCTCGAAGATCTCACTTCTGCAGTTTGTCCCACTGCTCTGTCTTTTTTACCCATATTTCGACAACCTCCTCCAAGTTAATTAACTGCCTGTTTCTGTCTTTAATGTGAATCTCTCAGTCCTTCTGTATCTTTGCCTGGCCTTGGGTTTTGGCTCCCCAGTGTATCGAGTGCTGGCATTGTGAAGCTCAGAAACAGTGAAATGGTATGTGTCAGGCTGCTGTTCACTTTCCCGTATGTCCCATGTGATGGTCCATGGACAGGCGTGTTTCAGAAGATATGAGACACATCTTTGAAACTTGGTCTGTACCTGTATTTGTCCCTCTCAGGTGACCTTGCGATCAGTAACACGAGGAAGCCCATTGAGTAAAGGACCAGGCATTTAAATTGTGTGACAATGTTGTCACGTTTTTTTTAAAAAAAGGTTATTTTCTTTTTTTTAACAAGAAGTCCTAAAGGCCAATCTGCCTACTGAAAATGGCTCAAGTAAATAACTTACGAGACTTTTAGGGTTGATAATAAATAGTAGTAATAATGGCCAGCTCACATAGTGGCTTTCTAGTTTTTTCCTTATAGCTGTAAGTCACCAGGTGCTTGTGTCCCAGAAGGGTTGGCAGTTTTAGTAAATTATCCCTAACTGCTATTCTCTCTGAAGCTTCACTTGATGCTGTTTCCTCCTGGATTGGAGAACTGTATGTCTGAATGCTCCTTGTTACCATGGGGTGTGTTTAGGTGATGTTAGTGTATTGGAACAGTTCATTTGTAGAAGTTTCTGTAGCCATTATTTGGTTAAGGTTTCAAATAGTTAAGTTGTTCTAAAATCCTCTTCATTTTGTCCGGCTTTTCATTAGAGTGTTTATATATGTTGTGTTTTACTTAATGGTGAGTGGTTTGACTAGTAGCATCACATCTGGAAATCCCACTTCACATCTACCATTAAAATAAAAAAAGGTTGGCATCCAAGATATCGTCTTAAAATATTTTGAGACAGTCTGGTTGGTCTATAGCAAACTGGGGACTTTTGTCTGGTTCGACATCGATAATACCAAATTTGGTTTAGAATTGCAATCCCTGCAGTCTGCAAACAGGCCATTCGACCCAAAACGTCCACATCGAACCGCCGAGGAGTAACCTCGCCAGACTCGTTCCTCGACCCTAATATTACACATCTATCCCTAACCCACGCATCCCTGAAAACTGCAAACAATTTAGCATGGCCAATTCACCTGACATGCACACTTTTGGATTGTGGGAGGAAACCAGCGAATCCAGAATAAGCTCATGCAGACACTGGAGAGTACGCACCAGGAGGCTATTGGGTTCAAAGGTGGTGTATAGTAGCTGTTAGGGTCTTTTGTTCCAGATGTTGAATTCGGTTAGTTTAAACAGTGTTTTGTGTATAAACATTCTTTCAGTCACTGAGAGTTTTCTGGGTGTGGAAGAAGTGAAGTTGGGGGTTTTGCAAAAGGTAATGAAGGCAAAGCTGTAGGAATTGGCAGACAAGCTGGAGTTGGGGTTGCCTTTGTCGGTGTGAAAATGAGAGATCATTACAGCTATAGCTCAGCAATTACACTTGGAGGATCTGTCATCAGACTCTTTGGAAATGGCGAGAATTCAATTTCAAATGAGGCACCGTGAACATGAGAAGGAATTGAATCAGTTTGAATTATGATGAAGCGTAGTAATAAAAGAACAGAAAATGAAGAAGAAAGATTAAAAGAAAGAAGAAAAGCAGAGAGATTTAACTTCAAATGTTAGTAATTAGAGAGGAAAGCTGACATAGAAGGCGGTGACGAAAGTAGATGGTAGGCTGGATGAGGAGGATAGTGAGGATGAGCAACCCTACATTAGCCAAAGGCTTGATGGGGATCTGTTTAAATACATCCAGACATTATCTAAATTTTATGAGAATGATGGGGGAGCCTTTTTAATTTCATTTGAGAAAGTGGCTAAACAAATGCAGTGCCCAGTGACCATGTGGATTTAGTTGATCCAAACAAAGCTGATAGGTATTTGCATCCCTATTGGAGGAGGTATCTGGGGAGGAGGAGGAGGTAAAGAAAGCCAACTGAAGTGCATATGAGCTTGTAACAGAAGCCGACAGATAGTGTTTCAGAAATCTAAAATAGCATCCGTGGTGAAACGCATATTGAGTTTGAAAGAATCTAACAAAGTAATTTTGAAAGGTGGTAAGAGTATTAAAAACAGAACAAAGTTATGGCACTCTTAGAGAGGTTCTTATTTTGGAGAAGTTCAACAATTCACTTCCTGCAGTCGTGAGAACTTGGGTGGAAGAGCAGAGTTACAATGGCAAGCTTAGAAACAGTAATGGCTGATGATGATGATGATGATTGAGTTCAGAAATCAAAGCTTGGTTTCTGTGAGAGATGGAGAAGAATGTGCGAGACCTTCTAAAAAATTATCCCTGTGATAGTAAGGTTTACTGGCATAGGCCAGGAGTAGCAGGTAAAGAGGTTACAGCATTAAGAGGTACAGAAGTATGTAATTCTGTGTGCTGAGACATGAGGAGCTATGTCATTCAGAGGGAGTATTGGAGAGATGAGGAGTGCTCCATTATGTAACATGTGGTTGAAGTGTCCAGTGGAAACACCAACAGATTTATTCCACAATGGGGAAGGAGGCCTTCAGCTTGGCATTGGTGTTACAACATTTCTGGATTTAAATTGCGAATAACATACCCGAGAGAAATCTTTATCAGTGATTGACAGTGACTCCTTGAAGTTTTTTGGAGAAGTTTAGGAAGAAGAATACCAGTCTGTTTCGATTGAGCTTATTGTTGCTGTCATTCAATTTGAAATTATACAGGTGACAGGGCGAGAAAACCTAAGTTTTGACATGTTGTGGAGACTTGGATGAAGAAAGACAAAGGCACTCTGTGGCCGGAGTGAAATGACTGAAATCGAATCGAGTTGGGACCATTTGTATGCTCAGAGTCAATGTAATATATATATGCACCTCTTCCTCTGCTACATTTATGACTGCATTGGTGCCACCTCGTGTTCCCGCAAGGAGGTTGAGCAATTCATCAAATTCACCAACACATTCCATCCTGGTCTTAAATTTACCTGGACCCTCTCTGACACCTCCCCCCCCTTCCTGGACCTCTCCATCTCCATTAATGATGACCGAATTGACACCGACATTTTTTTTCAAACCCACGGACTCCCACAGCTACCTGGATTACACCTCTTCCCACCCTACCTCCTGCAAAAATGCCATCCGGTATTCCCAATTCCTCCGCCTCTGCCCTCTCTGCTCCCAGGAGGGCCAGTTCCACCACAGAATACACCAGATGGCCTTCTTCTTTGGAGACCGCAATTTCCCTTCCCACGTGGTTAAAGATGCCCTCCAACGCATCTCGTCCACATCCCGCACCTCTGCCCTCAGACCTCACCCCTCGAACGGTACCAAGGGCAGAACGCCCCTGGTGCTCACCTGCCACCGTAGCAACCTTCGCATAAAGTTATCCGCCAACATTTCAGCCATCTCCCAACGGACCCCACCACCAGGGATATATTTTCCTCCCCACCCTTTTCCACCTTCCGTAAAGACCGTTCCCTCCGTGACTACCTGGTGAGGTCCACGTCCCCCTACAACCCACCTTCCCATCCTGGCACCTTCCCCTGCCACTGCAGGAATTGCAAAACCTGCGCCCACACCACCTCCCTCACCTCCATCCAAGGCTCTAAAGGAGTTTTCGACATGCCGTCTCCTCTACTTTGGGGAGTCTGGACGTCTCCTAGCAGACCACTTTAGGGAACATCTCCGGGACACCTGCACCAATGAACCACACCGCCTGTGACCCAACATTTCACCTCCCCCTCCCACTTTGCCGAGGACATGGAGGTCCTGGGCCTTCTTCACCGCCGCTCCCTCACCACAGAAACCTGGAGGAAGAACACTTCATCTTTCACCTCAACCACAGGGCATCAATGCGGACTTGAACAGTTTCCTCTTTCCCTTTCCCCCAGCTGACCCTAGTTCCAAACTTGCAGCTCAGCACTGTTCCCATGACATGTCTTACCTGCCTGTCTTCTTTTCCACCTATCCACTCGACGCTTCCCCCGACCAATCACCTTAGTCCCCTACCCCACTCACCTATTGTACTCTATGCTTCTTTCTCCCCACTCCCACCCTCCTCTCACTTATCTCTCCACGCTCCAGGCTCTCTGACTGTATTCCTGATGAAGGGTTTTTGCCCGAAACGTCGACTTTACTGCTCCTCTGATGCTGCCTGAACTGCTGTGCTCTTCCAGCACCACTAAACCAGAATCTGGTTTCCAGCGTCTGCAGTCATTGTTTTTATCAATATATGCATTTCACCCTGCAAATAGAGGACGATTAGGAGGTCTAAAATTAATCCATCTTTGTATATTGATGGATCATTTTATTAAAGGAGGAGTTGTGAGTATACTACCACTGTAAAGAGGTTATTTTCTCTTAGGTTGTTTTTGAAGAGAGGTTCTATAGGCAGGGGTGCAGAACAGCTGTCTCAACACAGTTTAAGTCAATAACTGAGGAGGCCTTTAGGTTTCATTAAATGGTGGTAACAATTGAAGGGCAGTGGCCAGCTCTCACAGACCAGGTCTACTCGTTTGGTTTTTCGCTGCAGCATTCGGAAGCTATTGGGGATCCCAGAAGGGTTGGGAGTGTCAATACATGATCCCCAGCTGCTTTTCTCGTTGAGATCTCTTGTTGATGTTGATTTCTCCTGGATTGGAAAATTGCATGTAAGAATCTATATTTGAATATATCTTTGTGTCAAGCGGTGTATACCAAGAAGGTACGATATCTATTGTTGTGTAAGTGTTCCAATATAAGCTATCCCAAAATGATTTTTTCTTTGATTAGATTTTAACTAAATCATTTGAATAGATTATATTATATTTTGTTAATGTCGAGTGGTTTGACCAGTCACAATATATCTGGAACGCACACTTCCCATCTGTATTCAAAATAAGGAAGCTTTGGGTCTAACCGGCCTTCTTGAAATATTTTGCGGGGATCTGGTCTGGTCCTCTGTTCCACTTTCCTGCCATCTCTCCATCCTACAACTCTAGTCTCTTGCTGTAGATTGTGTCACATGAAAAAAAAATCTGCTCCACATCGACGCATTCAATTACTTTTAGCATTTTACAGACCTCAGTGAGGTCTCCTTTCATTCTTATAAACTCGAAAGTATAATCCTAAAGTGCTCAATTTCTCTTCATAAGACAAGCACTTCAAATATGGAATCAATCTAATGAAGCTCTTCTGCATTGCTTCCAATGGAAATACCTCATTCTGCAGGACACCCAAACTGTACTCCAGTTGCAGCCTCACTAATGCCTTGCATAGCTCCAGCAACACTCCCTCCCTTTCTACTCTATCCTTTTATAAATAAGCACTGAACTTATGCTTGCATTTCTCATTACTTGCAGTACCCACAAGCAGGTTTTCTGTGATATGCAAGCAGACACCCAGATCCCTCTGCACCTAAGCACTTTGAACTTTCTCTCCATTTGGATAATAATTTGTCTTTCTATTATGCTAGCCAACTTGAATAGCCCCATATTTATTCACTTTAATTTTCCTTGCCAAATGTTGGCCCATTCATCCAACCTATCCATATAGTTTTAAATCACTTGCATCATCATTCCGAAGTAATTTCCTACCGATATTAGTGTCATCTGAAAACGTGGCATCGTATTTTCTATCCCATGAACCGAGTGCAGTACCACCATCAATAGCAAATGTATGAGGCATGAGTCCTGAAATCAATGGCACCCCACAAATTGCATTTGCCAAAAGAAAATGACACATTTATTCCATCTGACTCCATTTTGTTGGTTAACCAATCCTTCATCCAAGCTAATAAATTACTCCTAAACCCATGTTGTCTGACCTTGCCACTTACTCTTTGGAGAAGAGACATATCTGATGCCTTCAGGAAGACAAGATATGTTCCATCTCCAGGATTCCCACGATTCACCTTGTTTGTGACATCTTCAAATAACTCAAGCAAACAATTCAGACACGGTTTAGCTCTGTAAAAGCATGTTGACTCTGATGGTTTGTGGTTTGAGTTTGCAAATGTCCTGAACAATGGACTCTAAAATTTGCCTTAAATTCCAATAGTTTATTGTTACACTTTAGTCCCTAATGTATAACATTATTATAAGTCCTTCCCTTTACTCAGCCTTTACGTTTTCTTTGAATTCCTATTTAATGGGCAAACGTTTTTAAGAGATCTGCTCCAATTGCTGAGTAGAGCCATGTGTGGCTGGATGGACTCATCATACTGCTGGTGTACAAAATCGATGGGCTGACGTCTTTCTGGTGTTCCCATGTTGCCATCTCCAAGGCCAGAATGCCCTCCTCCTGTTGATGCTTTCGAAGATTGGGAGATTATGGAAACTTCCTGTTGCTGGGTAACATTTTGAGGAGCTGATGGGTCTTCTCATACTGCTCCATAACAGATGGCAATACTGAACGGTCTCCTCATGTATCCCGGAGATGGGACCGAGGGATTGATTGGTTTTCTCTTGTTCCCATACAACAGGCACGTGTTTAAATTACCTCTTCCTTTCTCATGAAAGAAGTCTCAGATAGTTTTTATCCTTATCCAATTCCCTTGCAATAGACTCGGTGGGTCTGAATGACCTCCTGTTATCCCAGTATAACAATCTCAAGTCACTGTGTGGCCTCTTCCAGTTCCTATGTTACAGACTTGAGGAGGCTGAATGGACTGATCCTGTCGCTGTTTAACTGGATACTGGTGCAGCGTGGCCTACTGTTATCGGCACGAGGGGCTGATTAGCCGCCTTCTGTAAATGTATGTCAGGCTCCAGGGTCTGAATGGCCTCGTCCTGTTTTGTTGTAACAGGGTCGAAGACCTGAATATCCTCCTGTTGTTCCTATGTAACAGGCTGGAGAACGGAACGGATTCCCCCACTATCTGTGTAATTCACTTCACTTGTTAACTCCTTCTGTCATCTATGTTAAAATAAGATCTTCTTTAATTTTTGTAAACTCCAATGGCTACTGGATCAACCTGGCCGTCCTTTCGTTATAAGCCAGCACCTTCATTGCAGGAATCGGTTGAGGGAACCATCTCTGAGCTGCTTCCAATATAACAACACTCTTTCTTCATAGAAGAGGCTAAATCTGTACACACTACTCCAGATGTGATCTCACCAAGACCCTGTACAGCATCAGCGACACTTTACCAGCCTGTTGTAAGGTTCCCACCCATATTAGAGTTGTATCAGCTCTCTGGGGGAATACAGAGCATTGTTGGAAGATCATTGTCCTTCTCTACTCCATCAGCAAAGATCTGGAGAAATTAAAGTTTGAGAAGATCATAAATGATGTGGCGAGATGATCTCTGCCATTAATCTCCCCAGAGCCCACATCGTTCAGATTCCACAGGATCTAGTAAGGTGGAGCGGAAAAACAGCAAAGAGGAGCAAACATTGATGGGAGTTATATATCAAAGTGAAAGCTGCGATACAAATGCAGGACATGTTATAAAACAGGAAATGAGATATGCACATTTGTGGGTACTGCAGTAATAATATAAGTTTAAATTATATCTAAACTGTGTTAACCCAATTGAATGCTAATGCTGGGAAAATGGATTTCATGACCAGGTGTGAGATGGTTTACATGAACATGATGTTGAGCACTGAGCTCGAGAACAGGTTATTTAGGAATTGGTGTTGAGTGATCAGAAGAGCTAATTGAAAATTTTGGCGGAAAGGACATTTTTGGGAACAGTGACCACAATGTATTTGTTTTCTTTTATGCTGTTTGATTACACGACAGTGTTTGTTGTATTTGAAGTAACCGCTAGAAATCTGAGCCATGCAAATGATGAAGGTTTGAGGAGAAAGTCGGGGCTACAGATGCTGGAGATCAGCGTTGAAGAGTGTGGTGCTGGAAAAGCACAGTCAGGCAGCATACTCAGAGTAGATAAATCGATGTTTTGGGCATAAGCCTTTCATCAGGAATGAAGCTTATGGGCCGAGGGGGCTGAGAGATAAATGAGAAGAGGGTGCGGCAGGGGGGAAGTAGCTGGGATTGCGATAGATAGATGAAAGTGGGGTTGAAAGTGATAGATGATAAAGGGAGACAAAACGCCTCATCTACTGCATCCATTAAATCCAAAGTGGTCTTCTCCACATTGGCGAAGCAGGAGGTCAACTTGTAGATCATTTCAGGGAACATCTCTGGGACAACCACATTGAACAACTCCATCGCCTTTTAGCTGAGCACTTTAACTCCCCTTACCACTCTGCCAAGGACATGAGTGTCCTGGTCCTGCTCCATCTCCAAACCCGAGCCACCAGAAGCCTGGAGGAAGAAAGCCTCATCTTCTGCCTTGCGAACCATCCAACCACAGGGGATCATAGTGGATTTCCCCATTTCTCCTAATCACACCATATCCCACTCCAACCTTCCAAGTCAGCACCGCCCTTTTGAATGTTCTGATGTGTCCACCTTCCTTCCTATCAATCTGGTCCTCCGTCCTCTCCAACTATCATTTTCAACTCCACCTTCATCTACCTTTTAGATGAAAGGAGGCAGCTTAGAAAAATGCCAGGTGTTGCAGTAAGCCAGTGGATTCAGAGAAATGTAGAACCCAGCAAAGGATGACCAAGAAACTGAGAAGAAAATCAAAAAGAGGAAAAGCGTGCAAAAGAAAGAAAAACATAAAGACAGCTAAAAGCATCTATCAATGTATGAAAAAAATTAAAATAAGATCAAATGTGGAACAGTTGGTGTGCGTTCAGAATAAATTATTGCAGAGAACAGAGAAATCGCAGGGAAAAGAAACAGTTTCTTTGGTGTCTACCTTCATGGAAGAATGTCCAGAAATTCTTCCAGAAATACCAAGTGACCATGGGACTTGTGTAAGTAAAGTCTGAGCTCATTCTTATCAGTGTTGGGATCATCTTTGAAAAGAAAGCTGGATGAGCATTTATAGATCTGACAGACTAGATGTACTTCATACATATATTTCAGAGGAAGCAGCAATACATACGTTGATTGCATTGCGGACTGAATATTTTAATTAGAATCTGACCATAGGGGAGGTGCCAGAGAACTGGAGAACTGCTAATACGATTCCACTTCACAGTAAGGGTGGGAGAGATAAACCAGGGAACTAGAGACGAGCGAGTATTAGATCACTGTTAAGGAAACTACTGGAGAAAATAGGGAAGGAGAAAATCGAACTCCAAGTCAGAGTCACAAGGTTTGATCAGGGATAATCATCATGACTTTATCAGAAGGAAATCACATCTAATGGGATTGATTGAATTAGTTTGAGGAGGTCGATTGTTTTGTTCTTTTAGGAAGGCCTTTGACAGATTTCCACCTGGGACACTGAAAAATAAAGTAAAATCTCACAATATGAAGCAAAACTTGACAAGTTACAACGAAAACTGTCTTAGTAGCAGGAGACAGAGGGTAGTGAGAGAAGGTTGTTTGTGTGACTGGAGACCAGTGTCCCCTGGAGAGTGGGGAAGGTGTGATAAGTAAGTGTATGTTTGACATAACGATTGGCTGGGTGGTTCACAGTGAGGAGGAAGGCCTTAAGTTACAGGAGGATGCAGAAGGAATGGTCAGATGGGCAGATCAATGGCAGATTGAATGTAACCCTGATACATATGAGGTGATGCTCGTTTGGAGAAGGAACCAGACAGGTGAGGACTCAATGAATGGCAGCACACTGGTAACCTCAGAGTGAGCTTCTCCACACGTTGCCGAATGTAGCTGGACAGGGTAATGGACTAGTTAAGAATTGGACCTTGGATGTTGTGTTTCTTAATCAGGGCGTAGATTATAAGAGTAACACAGGGCTTTGGTTCGGCCAAAATGTAATTTTGTATGCAGTTTTGGGAGCCACATTCCAGGAAGGATGTGATTGTACTGGAGAGGGTGCAGAAGTGATTCACCAGGATGTTCCCTGGGATGGAGCATATCAGCTATGGAGAGAGGCTGGATAAGCTCGGGTTGTTTACTTTGGAGCAGAGAAAGTTGAGGGGTCCGTGATTCAGAAGGATAAGATTATGAGCGACACGGACAGGGTGGATAGACAGCAGCTGTTCCTTTTAGTCAGAGGATCAAGAACAAAGGAGCACACTTTTAAAGTGAAACGTTTGAGTTTCAGAGATGATTTAAACATTTTTCTCAGCTCGAGGATGTTGTGTTCTGGGATAACTTCCTGAGAGGGAAATTATCACAGGTAACCTCGCAATCATTTAAACGTACTTGGACGAGCTCTTGGAAGTGTCATAACATTCCAGGCTATGGGCCTGCTGTAGAAAGTGGGACTAATATTGATCGTGCTGTACTTCTGTTGGCACAGAGTCGATGCTCCTGTGAGTGTATGGTGTGGAAGATCAATTATTGAGCAGTTTAAGGCTGGAATTGATGAGTTTATAAAGAGTACATTCACAGGAGTTATAAGAGTGAAGTGTAATATCTTGATAAATTATGTCAATGTGAAAAGTATGAGTAACATGTACAGTTTCCTTACAGTTTTAAACCAGAGAATGGAGAATGGGGAGCAGAAAAATGGCAGAACTATGAAGCCACTACTTCAGTTCTGTCTTCACAGAACTTTCCAACAATACAAGGAAAACCAAGTCTGATGTGGGAAAATGATAGAGTACATGGAACATAGAACATAGTAAGTAAATTGTTTAGGAGAAATTATTGGGACTGAAAGTAATGGTCATAGACAACACTAACATAGATTTATGAAATGGGAATTATGTTTGAGAAAATGAATGGGAGACAAATGAAAGAGAAACAATGGATGTAAAACATTTGATTTTTAGAAAAATCTTGGTTCAGCTCCAAGCCCAGTTTACATAATCAAATCTGAGTGGATTGGGGCTAATGTATGGACATGTCTCTAGAATGGGACAGCTGGCAGGAAACAGTGAATAGAAATACACAGACTCGTCAAGCAACAGCCTGACATTGTCTGTAAGGTATGATTCTGTAAGGTATAAGTCCTTCCACATCTAGTCAAGAAACTTTGGGGTCAATTGTACAATTCACTGGAGGAAGAGATTCCACAAATAACCCCTTCCTCCATGATGTAAGAGCCCAGCACTTTAGTGTATAAGATAAGACTGGTTCATTCGTAACAATTCTCAGTCAGAAATACGAAGTGGACGATCCATTTCAGACTATGTCCCATACTCCCCATCACCTGCCCTGGAAATCTCCTGTCTCATCAGCAGGACGGATACAGCAGAAGTGGCGGCACAGTGGGATATAGTTGGAATGGAATTGCTCTTGGAGTCCTCAACAATGACTCCGTATCCCATGAAGTCTCATGGCATTAGTTTACAGATGGGAAAGGAAACCTCCTGCTGATTACCATGTACCCGCCTCTTTCACCTGATGAGTCAGTACTCCTCCATGCTGATCAACACTTGGAGGAAGCATTCAGGGTCGCACGGACGCAAGATGTACTCTGGGTGGAGGATTTCAATGTCCACCTCCAAGAGTATCTCAGAGACAGCATTACTGATGGAGCTGGCCTGGTACTAAAAGATAGAACTGCTAGACTGGCAAGTGGTGAAGGAACCATCAAGAGGAAAATACATACTGACCATAGCCTAACTAATCTGCCAGTTGCAGAAGTATCTGTCCATGACAGCATCGGTAAGAGTGACCACCACAAAGTCATTGTGGAGATAAAGTCACACCTGCAAATTGAGAATAACATTCACCATTTGGGTGGTACTATCACGGTGCGAAATAGGACAGACTTCGAACAGATCTAGCAGTTAAAGTCTGGGTTTCCATAAGGTATTGTGGGTCAGCAATAGCAGCAGAATTGTGCACCCACACAACCTCATGGCCTGGCATATCCCCCTCGCAACAATTACCATCAAACCAGAGGATCAACATTGTTTCAATGGAAAGTGCAGGATGGCAGGAGCAGCATTGGGCATACCTGAAAATGAGGTGTCAGCATGTTGAAACCACCACACAGGACTACGTGTACGTCAAACAGCATAAGCAGTAAGTGATAAACAGAGCTAAATGATCCCACAAGCAAAGGATCAGATCTAAGTTCTGTAGTCCTTCCACATCTAGTCGAGAAACGTTGGGGACAATTAAGCAATTCACTGGAGGAAGAGATTCCACAAATAACCCTTTCCTCCATGATGGAAGAGCCCAGCACTTCAGTGTATAAGATAAGGCTGATGCATTCGCAACAATCTTCAGTCAGAAATGCTGAGTGGATGATCAATCTCAGCCCCCTCCAGTGGTCCTTAGCAATTCAGTTACCAGTCATCAACCAATTCGATTCAGTCCACGGGATATCCAGAAACGGTTGGACATACTGAATGCTCCATAGGTTCCATAATCTGACAACATTCTGGCAATAGTACTGAAAACTTGTGCTCCATAACTTGCCACTCCCCCAGCCAAACTGTTTCAATACAGTTACAAAAATGGCTTTCCCTGATTACGTGAAAATTACCCCAAGTATCTCCTGTATATAAAAAGCAGAACAAATCTATTCTGGCCAATTACCACCCCATTAGTCTACTCTCGATCATCAGTAAAGTGGTGGAAGGTGTCAGTGCTTTTAAGCAGCACTTGCTCAGCAATACCCTGGTCAATGATGCCCAGGTTGGGCTCCCCCACGGTCACTCAGCTCCAACATTGCCAATAAAATACTATCTAACCTGCCCCTCGGCATTCAATGGTGTTACTATCATTGAATCCCCCAGTATCAAAGTCCTGGTGGGTAATCATTGCTCAGAAACTCACTGGTCTCGCCACATAAACACAGTAACTACAGGAGCAGGTCAGAAGCTAGGAATATTGCGGCGAGTAACTCACATCCTGACTTCAAAAAGTCTGTCCATCATCTACAATGCTTAAGTCAGAAGTGTGATTGAAGACTCCCAGTTTGCCTGGATGAGTGCAGCCCCAACAACACTCAAGAAGCTTTATACCATCCAGGACAAAGCAGCCAGTTTGACTGTCCCTTCACCCACAATGCTCCACCATCAACGCTCAGCAGCAGCAGTTCTCTTACTATCTACATGCTGCAATGAAATGATTTACCAAAGATCCTCAGAGACCATCTTCCCAACTCATGACCAGGTCTATCTAGAAGAACAAGGGCTGCACATGTATGGAAAAGCTATCATCTTTAGGTTCCCCTCCAAGCCATTCACCATCCTGACTTGGAAATATATCACCTCTCCTTCACAGTCGCTGGGTCAGAATCCTGGGATTCTCTCCCTAATGGCATTGCTGGTCAACCACAGCAGGTGGACTGCAGTGTTCAACAAGGCAGCTCACCACCACCTTCTCAAGAGCAACTAGGGACAGGCAATAAATGCTGGCCCAGCCAGTGACACCCAGATTGACGAAATATATAAATAGAAATTAAGAGGGGATGGTTGCTGTGGTGTCACAGGGATCGGTGTTTGGGGCCCAGCTATTCACAATGTTAAACATTGTGTTGCGGGAATCAGATACAATACATCCCAGCCTGCTGA
Source organism: Hemiscyllium ocellatum (assembly GCF_020745735.1). Taxonomy (NCBI): domain Eukaryota; kingdom Metazoa; phylum Chordata; class Chondrichthyes; order Orectolobiformes; family Hemiscylliidae; genus Hemiscyllium; species Hemiscyllium ocellatum. The sequence goes on from NC_083417.1 coordinate 80,528,579, forward strand.
CATAACTAACGGATGTGGGATTTTGAGTGGGTGAGGAGGATGTAAAAATGCACCGAGAAGACAAGTGGAGTGAATGGGTAAATAAGTGATAGATGGAGAACAATGTGGATAGAGGTGACAGTGTGCCTTTTGGTGGAAACGATAAATTGGTAGCCGACCATTTGAAAAGGATTGATGGAAACATGTTGATTTACAAAGGGACGATTGCTCCTTTTTGTTGTTTCCTTCTGCATAAATCTCTGAGGCCCATGCAGCACAGTGAGTCCTGCAACCAGAAGTCAATACGTGGCATGGCATTGGCACGCTGACTAGTGTACATAGATCCAACAAGTAAGCAGCTGTAACATTGAAAAGGATCTGCATCTTGTGCACCAGTCACTGAAAGCAATAATGCAGAAACATAAAGCAATAAGGAAAATAAATGGTGTGTTGACCTTCATTTCAGGGGGATTTGAGTCCAGGAGTAAAGGTGTCTTACTGCAGCTGTACAGGGCCTTGGTGAGAACCCATCTCGAACATTGCGCAGTATTATGTGCAGTTTTGGTCTCCTCAACTAATAAAAGACACCACTGACATTGAGGGAGTGCAGTGAAGGATGACCAGACTGATCGCTGGGATGACAGGCTTGTTGTGGGAACAGAGTTTGGGGTGACTGGGCCTGTATTCCATGGGGTTTAGGAAAATGAGTGGAGATCTCAGTGAAATATGCAAAACACTGACAGGGTGAGACAGATTGGAAGCAAAGATGATTATTCCCCTGTCTGGGATGTCTAAAACAATGGGCCAGAGTATTAGGTACAGGCATGTCACTCTGCATTGAGATGAGAATAACTGGTTGCACTCACTGACTGGTGACCCTGGGGAATTCGCTCGCACCTGGAAACCGAGACACTGATTATAAGGATTTAGAGACTGTAAAGGGATGGTGGGAGAGCATGAGTACGGTATGGAAATGAAGGGCCAACCATCATTGCATTGAATTGGGTAGCAAATTCGATGGACCAAACGTACTACTGCACCGCCAATTTTATAGCTTCCCAAGGTTACTCACATTAACGGATATTTACATAATGTGAGGTAAGTGCATTGAGGAGATTTTTTCCGTGAACTAGAATGGGGGAGGCTCAATGTGTTGTATGACCTACTCCTTTCTCGCTGTTTCTGCGCCATCTGTGGGAAAGCTCGGTAAATGTTGTCACAAGCTCTCAGATGTTAGGAAGGAGGTCTCTGCAGAGTCAACAGGACGGTGTTCCCATTCCCTTTTCCGACAGTGAGGCTGGGGCCGGATGTTCTATCCGGTTTTCATCCTTTCAGACCTCGGAGCAGTTTGATACAAATAAGTGGCTTGATTGGCCGTTTTACAGACCATTGAAATGTTTATCACATGTCAGGGTCTTTGTAGTCAATTTTATGCCCAGGAAATTACGAGAGATTCACTTCATAAAAGTACATTGGAGAAGGAAATTCTGTTTACAATCGATATTGACGTCAAGGTTAATGTTACTGACATCAGATTTTAGATCTTATAAATTGTATTATATAAATTGTCTTTAACTTCCTCCCGCTGCCAGAGCATTAGCCTGGTCTGGATTAGTAATCCAGTGACATTTCCACAGCAGCACCATCTCCACATGGGGACCTATGGGAAACCACACTGAGCTGGTTATTTCTGTGCTGCTTGACAGTTCTGTCAAAAATAACTCCCTCCAATTTGACTATTGTGACTATACTGAGGGAGTGGTAATTGTTTGGATTGTAATTATTCCCATCTTTGGGGACTGGACAGAGCTGAGTAATTTTGCACATTGCCAGGGAGATGTTAGAGTTGGAGCTTCAATGAAACAGCTTCCCCAGGGACACAGCTTATTGTGCAACACAAGTCTTCAGATCGATTACAGGAATGGGTTCAGGGCCCATTGCCTTTGTTGTATCTACTGTGTTCAGCTGTTTCTTCATCTCACATGCAGCAAATCGAATCAATTGAAGACTGGCATCTGTGATTTTTTGGGCATCATGATAAGGGTGAGCTGTATCGTCGACTCAACACTTCTGGCAGAGGATGGTGCAGATAAAACATCCTTCTCTTTTACACTGATGTGCAGGTCTGTTCCATAATTTAGGATGGGAATGTTTGTGGAGCCCTCTCCTCCAATCATTTGTTTAATCGTCCATCACCATTTATGATTGAATGTGGCAGGACTGCAGGGCTTCGTTCAGATCTGTTTGTCAAATACGGTAGCTTTAATGAGTGAGCATCAGGTCAAGGTTCATGTGATGCTGACTCTGACATGTTTAAACACACTCGTCACTGAGCCATACATGGTGTGATAGTAATGACAAACCAAGGTGTTATCCTCTCAAAAAGTTTCAGGTTGTGGTTGAATGCAGGTCTGTTTCTCCCGCTGCTGTGGTCTACAGCACTACATGAATACACAGTTTTGAGCTGCAACATCTGCAATGCAATTCTGCTGTCTGTTCTCCAATTCTCACTGAGACCCATTCACCCATCAGCCCTGCACTCAGTGACCTAACCTGGTTTCTGATGTGGAAATACTTCACTTTTCAAACTCTCATTCTGCTGAGGGTCTGAGAGATGGGCCACGAAGAATAATTGGTGGATTTCTTAACTAGATACAAAGGGAGTACGAGAGAGAGAGCGGATATAGATATGGAGATGTGGAAAATGAGAAAACTACATTATCGAAAGAAGTAGATGTATTTCCCTCAATGTTGTGGCAATTCCTGTGTACTGTGGTCCTTTGTACAGTGCATTTACAACAGAGCAATATGTTCAAATGCTGGATCTGAAGCCATAACTTTTCTCTCCAATAATATGACAGACACTAGTTTTGGAAAGAACCCAGCAGGCCAACATATTTAATTCCTGGTAGAAGGGTGTTTAACTGAAATAAGTTGGGAAACCAGAAACAAGAATTTAAAACACACATCCTGATAAGAATGAGAGACTAGAATTATAATCCCACAAAAGGGGTATCGTTTAAAGAAAGGGAAGGTATCACTTCAGATGAGGATCAAATAAAGTTTTAATGCTTTAAAAATTTTATTCATCATGTGCATCATTTTTCGTTCACTGTGTCTCCGTTGTTCATTCAGAATGTGCTGTACACGAATGAAGAATGTTACTTATCTGAACACACACTGATTAAACAGTGTATATAAAATCATTTTTCCTCCATTTCAGACTGTCCTGTTGTCGTGCTAGCAGGATATATGAACAACAACTGGCCACCAAAAGACATGACCCACCATCGCTAGTTTCCATACATAAAGAAAAAGGACACACGTTGACTGTGACAACACACACTTCCTAGGACAAAGCCACGCACGAAAGTTCTCAGAAGCATGACATTCTAGCCAGAAGTACATCAATAAACACATCAATTTAGATCGTATTTCCCTTCCCTTGACCAAAAAACTGGAAATGACATCACGCACCTTAAGAAACCAAGACCCAGAAATAGAAAGACGAGACATATCACCAGTGCGTCACCAGAGACTCTCACTGATGGTGTTACGTAGTCATGGTGACGAAACATCTGAAAACAAACCTCCAAGCTCAGCGAGTTTACATACATACTTACTAATTGTTCTTTTTCTCTTAATACTAGAATTTGCAACTACTTTGTCACTCATGTTTTAACAGATTACGAGGTAAGGTGAGCTTTTCTGGGTATGTAGTTTTAATTAACGGGGAGTTCAACATCGACATCATAACGGTTTGAGGGCTTGTCATATGTGAGTTAGGCAGATTTGAACAGATTTGGGTTACAAAAGGTCCCAGCAGATTCCATCACTTGGCAGTTAGTGACCTAGATCATCAAATAAAACAGGTGAGAAAATCAATTTAATTTTGTTTCCTTGTGGTTGGTTAAAATAAAATAATTGGCTTTTAATATGACTAAAGAGGTTCTGAGGTTTGAAGGTGGAAGGAGCAAAAGATTATGCAAATATCAAACAGGCTATTTTGAGTGCTTAGGAATTGGTACTAGAAGAATATAGACAGCGGTTTAGAAATATAGACAGAACCAGGTCAGGCTTATGTTGAGTTTGAAAGAATTAAACACAGTCATTTTGAGAGATGGGTGCAAGCCTTAAAAATGGATAAGACCTGTAAGGCTTGAAAGGAGATTATTCTGCTGGAGTAGTTTGAAGACTCACTTCCAGAGATGGTAAGAATTCACGTGAATGAACAGAAAGTTCAAGAAGTGAGAAGTGTGGCAGAAATGGCAGGTGAGTATGCATTGGCGCCTGAGATGAAATTTAGTTTCTGGGAGCTATTTCTTCCTGTGGGTGATAAAAATTGGGAGAAGCGGAGAGTCTACACCTACAAAACATAGAGAAAGACACACTGGCAATAGTTTACCACAGGTGAAATAAACAAGTCCAAGGGGTTGAAATGAAGTGAAAGGCCTCAGGTGTCGATGGTTTAAGAAGGGCACTGGGTAAAGGTATTTTCACTGCAGTAAGTTGGGACACACGGTGCTGGGCATTGAAGGAAGACATTTTGGGAAAAGATGTTATAAAGCAGTTTAAGCCAGTGGCATTAGTGAACCTGGTAAAGGAGACCCCAAGTGGAGCCAAGGAGCTGCAGGAGAGTGCACAGCCTAGGCAGGGGCTGTGTATGGAGTCAGTGCATGATCTCTATAAAGAATTCGTCTCCGTAGATAGACCTTACTAAGGAAAAATGGAGTGTAGGGGAAGGACAAGTAGTTATAGATTTCCAAGACACGAGATCTGCTCAGTCTATAATAAATGAGAAGTAAGGGACCGGAAAGGCACAACAGAGCAGGCAGCATTCGAAGAGCAGGATAATTGACACATCAGGCATAAACCCATCGTCAGGAATGTGGTGGGGGGAACAGGGGGCTGAAAGATAAATAGGAGGGTAGGAGCTGGGCTGGTGGGAGGGACACTGGAAGGGCGATAGGAAGATATAGGTGGGAGTGATTGTGATATGTTGGAGGGGAGGGTGGAGTGGGTAAGTGGAAAGGAAGAGGGCAGTGCTAAGTTGAATGGTTGGATCTGGGTTGAGGCTGGGGGAGGGGCGATTTGGAAATTGGCGAGGTCAACGTTGATGCTGTATAGTTTGAGGGTTCCAGGTGTCCTACTACCTATCCACTCCACCCTCCTCTCTGCCCTTTCACCATCAGTCATCACCTGCATCTACTGATCGCCTTCCAAGTTCCCTTCCACCCAGCTCCACCCCTAGCCTCCTATGTAATTCTCAGCCGCTTTCCCTCTCCCTTAGCCCCCACTTTCCTGATGAAGGACGAATGCCTGAAATGTCAACTCCCCTATCTCTCGGATGCTGCCGGCTTGCTGTGCTTTTCCAGCCCCACACTTTTCAACTCTGATCTCCAGCATCTGAGTCCTCACTTTCCCTCCCCCTCTAATAGTAAGCGATGAAAGTATTTTCACTCTTTCTGACATGTTACTCAACAGCGTGATAATTTGTGGAATGGGGACAGAAATTAAGCATTCCCTGTGTAACATTAGGTTGGAATGCCAAATCAAGTTTGGGGAGGTAGCAGTGAGAGTGAGTGATGGAGTGTCAGTTCCAGGAATACAGTTTGTTCATGGGAATGATTTAGCAGGATCCAAAGTGGGAGAGGCAGCCCTTGTGGTGGAGAAGCCAATGTAAGACTAGGGAACTGGGTAATTAAAAGAAAAATAGCCAGGGAATTTTCCAGACTGTGTAGTAACAAGATCCAACTGTCATACGTTACAGCAGGAAGGAAAACCGAAAGATAAAAGCCAAAGGAGTTGATGTACGGAAGACTCAGGCTAAAGCATTTCTAGTGGCTGGAATGCACAATGACGTTTTTTTTTGTTATACATGTCATACATGCCAAATGGTAGGTAAGTCACAGGCAGTATAAACCAGCACCTTTGTTGCCAAACCCTGTATTCGAAAACACCTTTCATGTGGTTGATGATTAATTGTGGAGCTCCCCTTTCTGAAATAAAAGTGGAAACCAACATCCGCTGATCATAATGGACGGGTCTACCCGATTTCTAGGGATAATTCCATTTTGGGGTGTGATGGCAAAAAGGGAGGCAGAGGAGTTGGGAGCTATCTTTACTCACTGTGGGCTACGCTGTGTGATACAGTCAGACCGAGGGTCTCATTTTACCGCTCAGCTCTTTGATGACGTCATGGATAGTTTTGGCATGCAGCAGTTTGAATCAAGTGCGTCCCATCCCGAATCCCAGGGAGCCTTGGAAAGTTGGCATCAGATGCTGAAGACAATATTAACAGCGTACTGTTAAAATTACCCAAATTATTGGAATAAAGGTGTCCCATTATATTGCTTGCCATTAGAGGTGCCCCAAATATATCTACTCATTTTCCTTCCTTTGAGTTAATATTCGTACATGAAGTGAGAGGCCCTTTGAAATGAATGAAATATAAATTGACAGGACCAAAGTCGGAGATTTCGCACTTGGATTATGTATCTGAGGTGAGGGAGAGATTGGATGAAGTAGGTGAGTCAGCTAAACAGCACCTGAAAAGGGCACAGTGGAGAGTAAAGCAAGTGGCAGATAAAAACACTGAAACTTTAACGATTTCCCGTGGGGATGACGTATTAGTATTGCCACCAGTGGTAGGAAATCCCTTCAAGCCAGGTTTAGTGGCCCCTTTCAAATTAAAAAATGTTGAGTCAGTTAAACTATCTGGTAATGATACCGAATATGACAAGAATGTTAAAGAATGCCATGTGAATGAATAATGCTCCAGCCACATTTAAGACTCAGGAACAGAGTTGTGGCCAGATGAACAAATTGTGCAGTTTATCTGTATGATGTAGTGATCTTCAGCAAGTGATTGAAAGCTCACATGTTACAGTTGCCAGAACATGTTGACCGAATACAAGAAGCAAACCTGGAAATAAACTTAAAGAAAACAGAATTCGCGAAGGCAGAGGTGACGTTCTTGGGACATTACATTGGACATGGAAGGTTGATCCAATGCAACACAAGGGCATGGAGGAATTTCCACGACCATCCTCGAAGAAAGAGGTGTTCGATTTTTGGAACTGAATGGATTCTATCGGAAGTTTGTTGCAAACGTCAGCAGCGTATTGGCACCACTGATGGATTTATGAAAGAAGGTCACAGAATGTGGTGGACAGAACAATGCCAGGAGGCATTTGAGAATGTTAAAGCAGGTTTAATCACCCCGCACCAGATTTAGCTACACCAAATATTTTGAACCCCTTTGCAAATTGTGTATGATGCTCGGGATATAGGGGTCGGAGATGTGTTGACACAGAAAGTTGATGATGGAATTGAGTGGCCAATTGGCTACTTGTCGAAAAAACTCAATATCCACTAGAAAAAAAGTACAAAATTTCAATTATAGAAAAAGAATGATTGAATTTCGTACTGGCCTGACAACATTTGAACGGTTACATGACAAATTGTCGCAGATGGTTGTAGACAACAACGACAATCCTTTCGTATTTTTGAAATTTTTGAAGACCAGAATATGAGAATATTTCATTGAAGTCTCATGTTACCAACATTGAACTTAAAATACACATGCTGTGAATCCTAAAAATGTGATAGCAGATGTCTTATCGTGGATTTAAAGGAAAAAGTGCAGATAAGATTTGACTTATTCCAGTGCTATATATGTGGGTGGAATTAATATGAATGGTATAACTGAGAGTAATACTTTGTATTTCAGAATAATGTGGTTAAGAATCAGAGGAAAAAGGTTCAATTTTTTTCTAAACATGTGAAGTGTTCTGAAGCCGAAAGCATGTCTGGTCATTTTAAGACAGAACGGGATTTGCTGAATAGAAAGTATAGCCATAGATGCCAGCGAAAGGGCAGACTGTTTCACATGTAACAATTAGCAGGGAAACTGAGTTTTGGTTGCTGTTTTGACAACAATTCAAATACATCCAAAGAGTTTAAATAATGCTCAGGATACCCGAAGCCAGCGGAATTTGAATATTACTGTTTGGAAACCTGGAAAGCAATCAAATTATGAGAATTATTATATCATGGGGAGTATTTAAACCCAGCATTTTGAACACTAGAGGGACAGCCACTGCTATTCAACAGCAGAGTATCTGCTGTAGAGCAGGAGTGCTAACTGGCTATCTCAAAAACTCTCTATCAAAGATACATGTTCATGTAAAACCTACTTGCAGGAAAAAAAATGACCAGGGAGATCAGCAGCTGGAAAAGTGAACACAGCGGGGAAGATAGAGACTGTGTGGTCTTGAAATTGTAATGTTTAATACGTGGGTTTTTGGAATAACATACTTTTACAGAGTTGGTGTCAGATAGTAAGTAGTTAAGAAACGGGGGGCTTGTATTTGTGAATAGTTGTTGTTTAGTGTTCACTATTAAAGTTAAGAAACTGACTTGCTCTTTTTTTTAAAAAAAAGTGGAATGTGGGAGATCTGTGTCGCTCATATTTTAACAGATTACGAGGTGAGGCGAGCTTTTCTGGTTTTAATTAACAGAGAGGTTCGACTCCACCTTGTAAATGTCCATCCACACTAACCCCATTTCCCTGCAGTTGGCCCATATCCTTCTAGTCCTTTCCTATCCACATATTTATCCAAATGCTTTTGAAATGGTGTTAATGTACCCCCATAAACCACATCTATTGGCAGCTCATCCACGTACCAGCCTCTGTGGAAAGAAGTGGCCCCTCAGTTTCTCTTTTATTCCGTCCCCTCTAACCTTAAACTCATCCCCTCTATTCTCGATTCTCTAAACCTTGGAAAAAGGTTTCACCCAATCCATATCCCTCATGATCTTATACAGCTCTATAAGGTCCCCCCTTAGTCTCCTACACTAAACAAAATGTCCTAATTTGTTCAACCTCTCCTTATAACTCAGACCACTGGGTCCTGACAACATCCTTGTAAACTGTTTCTGCACACTTTCTAATTTAATAATATCCTCCCGATAACAAGGTGACAAAATTGATCACAATACTCCAAGTGCGGCCTTACCAAAGTCCTGTGTAATTGCAACATAAATTCCCAACTTCTATACTCAATGTCCTGCCTGATGAAGGCCAGTGTGCCAAAAGACTTCCTCGCTGCCCTGTCTACCTGTGACTCCACTCGCAGAGAACCGTGCACCTGAACCCAATGGTCATTCTTCCCATGACACACCTTAAGGCCCTCCCATTCAACTTGAAACTCCTACCTTGATTTAAGTTTCCAAAAGGCAAGACCTCACACATCTACACTACATTCCATTTTCCATTTCTCGGCCCACTTCCCCACCTGATTAAAATCCTGCTGCAATTTCTGATAAACTTCCTCACTGATCATGCTCCACTTATTTTAGTGTCATCTGTAAACTTACTAATCATGTTTTGTACATTCTCAACCAAATCGTAGGCAACAAACAGCAATGGACCCAGTCTCCAGTCTGACTATCATCCTTCCACTAAACCCTCTGCTTCCTACCATCAAGCCAACTGTGCATCCAATTGGCCTGTTCCCCCAGCACTCCATGCGATATAACCTTCCAGAGCAGCCTGCCATGTGGTATCTTATCAAAGGCCTTACTGAAATCCATAGAGACTACATCTACCGCTCTGTCCTCATCAACCTTCCTGGTCACTTCATCAAAGGACTCTAACAAATTTGGGAAGCATGATCTCCCACTCACAAGTCTATGCTGACCACTCCGAATAAAACCCTGTGTAAGTAAGGGGCGCAGTCAATGGTATGCTGTCCTTCATTGTAAGATGATTCAAGTACATAAGTAAAGCCATCTTCCTGCTGTTGTAGAGCCTTGCTGAGAGAGTATTTGGGGCACTCTCTACAGATTTGATCACCTTTGTAAGGAATGATCTCCTCACCACAGACACGGGTGATGGTATCATGAGGATAGAGTGAAGAGGCTGAGTGTTTAATCTGTAGAACCGTGAGAGATTAAAACATAGTGATGCTGAAACACGAGGAGTGACAGCGATCACTTATTTCCAAACAGATATTGACAGGGAGAGAAATTCATACTTTACCCAGGATTGATTGGTTTGATTTATTGCCACGTGTACCTCAGTACAGGGAAACACTTTATTTATGAGCAGTGGAGGCAGATTATTGTTAACATGGCCAGACAGATAATACAGTAGAAATAGACTTGGACAGAGTAAGGCATACAGGTTACACTGAACAGGATGTGCACTGGACAAGATCAACATGAACAGGATCAGCACTATTTGAACTTAGAGAGTCCATCCATCAGTCTAACGTGACTTTCCTAATCGTTTATATGCCTAAATTAACTCTCCCCACGTTATTGTGTAGTCGGAGTGTTAATGCGGACTGAACGTCAGGTTACTCACAATCCCCAACAGCACCCACAATACCTTCCATCTGAAACAGGTAGCCATTCCCATCAGCTTCCGCCCTACACAGAGAACACCAGGCTGTCTTCTCGGAGATGGAAGGTGCCTTCTTGAGACTTCACACATATGGCTTCCCTCCTCACCGCGAGAAAACCAAATTAAAGTCCCACATGCGTATCAGGAGCAGCAGAGCCATGAGGAACAACGTGGAGCAGTCTGTCTATGCAGCCTCTGCTTCAATTGTTTATCATATTGGAGCATCAATTGGGAATCAGCTCAGACTGCCGATACTGGAGATCAGAGTAGAGAGTCGATTGTTGGAAACGTACAGCAGGTCAGGCAGCATCCGAGAAGCAGGAGAACCGACGTTTTGGGCATACGATATTCATCAGGAATCAGCATCAATTACCTCATTCTGCCCCTGTGTAAGTGCATTGAGGTGGGAATGGCCTCCTACTGTTCCTGTGTAAGTGACTCAAGGGACTGACTGGCTTCTTCCTCGTTCGACTGGACAAGGCCAAGGGCCTGATTGTGTTGCCCCTGGTCCCTGTATGACAGCTCGATGTGTTGACAAGTGTGATGATGCTGTAGCTTTAAGAGGCTTTTTTATCCTGGTTTCTTTTAAGAGAGATATTGAACGATCGTTACGAAGCTGGTTAGATAAGACCACTTGAGTAAACAGCGAGGGAGACCTTAGGTTTATTTTAATGCAGTGAATGGGTGTGGCCAGCTCTCACAGATTAGGATCACTGGGTTTTGGTTTCTCAGCAACATCAAAAATTATAGGGGTCTCCACAGAGTTGGAAGTTTCACAGAATGTCTCCTGGCTGCTACACTCTCAGAATTTTCTCTAGATGCTGTTTTCTATTCCTGCATTTTCCTTTTGTGGTTATTGGAATTTCCTACATTGGACTAGTTCATTAGTAATAGCTCCTAGTTCTATTATTCTGTTAAGCTGTCCAATAGAATTATGTTATTCTAAATTTATCTTTCTTTGGTTTTGTTTCATCTTTCATGTTTAAATAAATGGTATTTTGCTCACCAAGGAGTTGTTTGACCAGTCACATTGCATCTGGAACAGACACCTTACATTTCCTTTAAAATAAGAAAACGTAAGAATCTAGGTTACCACCTTCAAATATTGTCGAGGGGCTCTGGTGTGTTCCATCACACTAGACCCCTTCTCTTCCTGAGTAATAGGCTGGAGGCACTGAATGGGCTGTCCCTATTTTTCTCCAATAGTGTAAATGAGCTGAATGGCTTCCTCATATTCCTGTGAAACCAGGTGCAGAATGAACTCTTGTTTTACTGTGGCAATGTGCAGTGTCCGGCAGTGCTGTTACATGAATGTTACAGACACGTTAACAGCACACGCCTCAATGGAGTCTGGTCTTCCTGCACATGGACACAGATCAGATCAGGAGCTGACGGGGGATAAAATGTTCTGAACATTGTGGAATCTTCAGTGACCATCCCCACTTCTGATCTTATGGTGGGGAGGGTGGGGGCGGGGAGACACTGATGAAGCAGCGGAAGATGTTTGTGAAGAGGAAGCTACCCTGAGGATCTCCCACTGAGGTGATCCAGGACTGAGATGATGAACATCTTCCTTTGTGTCATGTTTGATTCCAAACACTGGAGAGTTTACTCTGATTTCCATTAAGTCCAGGTTTGTTAAGCTCCTTGATGTCAACAGAAGCCTTGATATCAGGGCCAGTCATTTTTATCTGACCCCTTTTGTTCATATCAATAGGCCATGGTATAGGAGCAGCAAGGGTTTTCTTCAAACAGGTGGCATTGAAAGTCAGGATTTCTCTTCTGAAGCGTGTTCGGGGAGCCAGATGACTGAAAGTATTTGAAGAGGAGGTAGATGGAAATTGACCTGTCAGAGAGGTGAGGGCTATGAGGAATTGGGTATGAAAGAGGATTTCAGACTGAGAACAGATCAGCCACAACCTTAGTGAAGGGCAAGGCAGGGTTGGGGAGTGAACGACCTGCCCCTGTGTCTGACGTTCTCACATTCTGTTATTGGAAAGTTAGTGGGTGTTATTTTCATGAATGTTCTGTTATTTAATGTTGCCATCAGGGAGACCAGAGGATTTTGTGAGCCATCGCTGGGTGAGGTATGGCGGCTATATTTATAGTGAATTTGGGTCTACAACATGACCAACAAATGGAGCACAAGTTTCAGAGAGGGGAAGCTCTGCAAAGAGAGATGAGAGGCCTCTTTCATACCCAGCCTGGGTTTTACAATTACATTTCTCAAATCACATCAAAGCGTGTGGGACAATCTTGAAGGGCCAAATGGTCTCCTCTGTTTCTGTGCACCAGGTTATAGAAGTAAGTAGTCTCTAAATGCTCCTGCCTAACAAGTTTAATGGCCTGAATGGAACACAGGAGCACGGAATTGAGGGACAGGAGTGAGTCATCAGATACTTTGAAAATTCTCCACCAGGCACTAAGATTGTGGCTGATCAGGTTGGAGACTCAGCCCCACTTTCCTGTTTGCGTCCCATTATCTATGACTCACTTCTCTGTCAAATATTTACCTAATGCAGCTTTCAATCAATGTGAACATCGAGGCACGATAAACTTCCAGTGAAGAGAATTCCCACTTGAAAGGTCCATTCAGAATTATTCGTCGTTCCTCTGATAGAATCAAAGCGTCACGCAGAATGGAAACAGACCCGTTAGTCCAATCTGTTCACTCCGATCAGATATCAAATCTGATCCAGTTCCATTTGCCAGTATTTGGCCGATATCCCTCGTCTTTCAGAATACTTTTTAAATGTGTGATTGTAACTGCCTTCAGCACTTCCTCTGACAGCACTTTCTGAACACACACCACTCTGTGTGTGAAACATTTATCTTCAGTCCCTTCTAAATCATTCCCCCTCTCCCCTCCAACCTATGCTCTCCTGTTCTGGACTCCCCTATCCTGGGGAGCAGAGCGTGGCTGTTCAGAATATCCATGTCCCTGATGATTTTATAAACCTCTATAATGTCATCCTTCAGCCTCTGACACTCCAGGGGGAAACACCTCAACCTAATCAGCCTCTCCCTAAAGCTCAAACCTCCAGTCCTGGAACATACGTGTAAGTCATTTCTGCAGACAACCGAGTTGTAAGCAGTATTCTTAAAGTGGCCTCACCAACATCCTGTACAGATACAACATGCCACCACAACTCCGATACTCAATGCTCTGGCTGATTAAGGCAAATGTGCCAAATGTGTTCTGCACCACTCTGTCTACCTGCGACTCCACTTTCAAGGAACAATGTACTTGCAGCCCTATGTCCGTTTGTTTCTCAACACTCCCCAGGACCTGACCATTAAGTGTATAACTTCTGCCCTGATTTGCGTTCACAAAATACAAAACCTTGTCTTTATCTAAATTAAACTTCATCTGTCAGTCCTTGCCCCTTTGTACCATTTATTTGTGGTCTTGTTGTACTCTGAGATAATCTCCTACACCACCTTTCTGATGTAACCTGTAAACTTACTAACTATGGCCCCAATATTCACATCTAACTCCTTTACATAAATGATGAAATGCAGTGAACTCAGTCCTGATTCTTACAGCACACTGCTGCTCACAAGCCTCCAGTCTGAAAAATACCCCTCTTCCTTCAAGCCAATTGTGACGAGCTTCATCTGTATCCCATGTGACTGAAACTTACTAATCTGTCTACGAAGCAGAATGAAATACTAGCTATGAAGAGAGGCTGAGTAGGTTAGGTTTATTTTCACTAGTAAAAAGGAGATGGGGGGCGGGGAAACTTATTGAGGTATGCAAAATCATAAAGGTTATAGATAGGGTGGACAGAGACAAGTTTTATCCCAGGGTGAAGGATTCAATAACGAGAGGTTGTGCTTTCAAAGTGAGAGGTAGACAGTTTAAGGGGGATACACGCGGTAAGTACTTTACACAGAGGGCGGTGGGTGTTTGGAACGGTTTGCTAGCAGAGATAGTAGAGGCAGGCACGACAGATTCATTTAAGGTGCGTCTAGACAGATGCATGAGTAGGTGGGGAGCAGAGGAGTAGGTGGGGAGCAGAGGGATACAGATGCTTAGGAATTGACCGACAGATTTAGACAGTAGATTTGGATCTGCTCAGGCTTGGAGGGCGAAGGGCCTGTTCCTGGGCTGTAAATTTTCTTTGCTCTTTCTTCTTTTAATGAACACCTTGCTGAACTCCACATAGACAATGTCAACCAAACTGCCTTCATCAATCTTCTTTGTTACCTCTTCATAAATCTTTATCAAATTAGTGAGACATGGTTTCCCATGCAGAAAGCCACGTTGTCTACCCCGATCAGCCCTTTCCTTCCCAAATGTATGTAAATGCTATCCCTCAGAATCCCCTCCAACAACTTACCCACCACTGCCATCAGGCTCACCGGTCTATAGTTCCCCGGCTTTTTGAGTCACTGTTTCCTTTCTAGTCCCACTCCCCCACTGCTCACAACAAATGTTAAATGTAACCAGGTCGGTGATATAGCCGATGATATCGGTCTCAGACTGGGTCAGGGTCAGTTTTAGGAACAAGTCAGGCTAGTTTCTTTAATCTGCTCAAATAGCACGTTTATGATCCAGAGCAATGTTACTCCAACTATGATGGAAAGATGGATGGCAAACTGTTTGGGTATTGCAAATATATAATCAATATTTCCCTTTCTATAACTAACACACACACACAGACACACACACACACAGACACACACACACAGACACACACACACAGACACACACACACACACCCTCTGCAATTTTTACTTGAAAGAACTTTGTCCAGATATTATCCCATGTACATTGTCCAAACTATGTCTCCATCATATTCCCTGTTCCATGTCGGTGCATCATTGCTGCTGTCATACACAGAGCCATACCCTGAGCAGAAAATGGTCTTGGTCGATTTGAAGATATGTTTTTATGTTCCTGCTTCATTACAAAATAAAAATGTCTAATTTATTCAGAATACCTGTGTTAAAATGAATGCATTTTTTAAAGAAATACAGAAATTGCTGGAAAAGCTCGGCAGGTCTGTCAGCATCCAGATGCCTTTTACATGATGTAGTTGTACCCAGCCTCCACCACTTCCTCTGGCAGCTCATTCCATACATACACCGCCCTCTGTGTGAAAAGGTGCCCCTTAGGCCTCTTCAAAATCTTTCCCCTCTCACTTTCCACCAATGTCCTCTAGTTTTGGACGCCCCTAACCTGGGGATAAACCTTGACTACAAACCCTATCCATGACCGTTCTGATTTTATAAACCTTTCCTGCTGCGAAATGTGACTTCAATCAACACGAATGGCTGTACTTTCAATAATCCCGGGCCGAAATGCTGAAATTCAACACCGACACCTCTTCCTTCTCCATCAAGTCACAATTCCAAAACCAGTTTAATCAGTTTGTTCAGATATATTATGAGACACTTCTGTGGGATTTACACCTAGACCTTTGTGCCCGGAGGTAGGGACACGAGCACCACTCAGCAATACCCATAAAGCTGTAACATTATTCTCCTGTGTGTTTATTCATCAGCATGTTATGACATGCTGTGACATACCTTTGCAACAGGCAGGACATGAATCCACACCTTCTGGTCCAGAGCTAGGAACACTACCACACAATTTCAGGAATTGGAATCAAATCCAGAGCTCTGGCTCAGAGACACGGACACTGCCCACTATACTACCATACCCAGATTTTGGGTCATATTTTAGTGCCCGCTTCCAGCTCAGTGTGGATTGATTATAATCAGGTTACCATTACTGAATTACAAAAAACACTTTGTATTATTAAACAAATGCAAGATATTTGTCTCAACTGTAGGATATTGAGTGTACTTGCTGAATATTGAAATTAACTATGAATATCTTTAATCGCTATTATCTGTAGTCTGCAATATTAGGGAAAGAAATCCTGCAGACATACTCTGCCCAATGAAGGGTCTCAAATAGATATTTATTACTGAACAGCAGAGGCGAAGGAAGAGCTTAATTTCTGACCCCAAAACACCGATCAATCTTACCCACCTCTAACGTGTGTCTGCCCTCTTCCTAAAACCATGAATTGACACCAGGCCGCTGATTACTGTCCAGCCTCTCCTCCCCACTGACTGTGTCTGCAATCCGTCCCTCCTCCCTCTAACCACACAAGGCAACCCAAGGTCAGGGTCTTTGTGAAAATCAAGGCTGGAGTGCGCAGGCCTCCTGGAGAGGGGTGGGCATTTTAAAATTGAAGGTGGAGGAGGAGGTGGCAGTCATATCACACACTGGGCTGAGGGGTGGCAGATGGAATTTAGTCTGGATTAATGCAACGCATTGGATTTGGTAAATCAAACAAGAACAGGACCTATACAATTAAAAGTAGGGTTTTTTGGTGGTGTTGTAGAACAGAAACCTAGGCCATCAGGTATAATTCTTTAAAATTTGCATCTGATATAGAAAGTGGCTAAGAAGGTGTTTAACACACTTGTCTTCATAGGTCAGACCTTTGAGTATCGGAATTGGGACAGTCATGTTGTGGTTGTACAGGACATTGGTGAGACCTCTTCTGGAATACTGTTACCAGTCTGGGCATCCTGCCCACTCATTCCATAGGCACACCACCCTCTGGGTGAAACAGCTGCCCCTTAGGTCGCTTTTAAATGTTACCCTCTCACCTTAAGCCTATGTCCTCTAGTTTTGGACTCCCCCGTACCCTTAGAAAATACCTTGACTATTTACTTTGATATTAGATTAGATTAGACTTACAGTGTGGAAACAGGCCCTTCGGCCCAACAAATCCACACCGACCCACCGAAGCGCAACCCACCCATACCGCTACATTTACCCCTTACCTAACACTACGGGCAATTTAGCATGGCCAATTCACCTGACCCGCACATCTTTGTGACTGTGGGTGGAAACCGGAGCACCCGGAGGAAACCCACGCAGACACGGGGAGAACGTGCAAACTCCACACAGTCAGTCGCCTGAACCGGGAATCGAACCCGGGTCTACAGGCGCTGTGAGGCAGCAGTGCTAACCACTGTGCCACTGTGCCACCGTGCCGCCCACGGTCTTATTGACCTTGATATTATTAAGCTGGAGAGGGTTCAGAAGAGGTTAACCTGGATGCTGCTGGAAATGGAGGGATTGAGCTATAAGGAGAGGCTGAATAGGCTGGGACATTTTTCACTGGAGAGTATGAGATGGAGGGGTAACTTTACAGAGGTTTATAAAATAATGAGGGGTACAGATAAGCTGAAGGGCTGATGCCTTTTCCCTAGATTTGGGGATTCAAAACTGAGGGATATTTTGAGGCGTGAGGAAAAAGATTTACAAAAGTCAGGAGAGGTAATTATTTTAGGTAGAAGCTGGCTTGTGTGTGGAATAAACTTCCAGAGGAACTGGTGAAAATAGGGACAGTTACAATTTTTAAAGGACATTTAGATCAGTACATGGATAAGCGTCAGTTTGGATGGTGCTGTGAGCAGCTGCCCTCTCCCTCCCCCACCCTCTCTCCCTCCCCCTCTCTCACCCTCTCTCCCTCCCCCTCTCTGAATGAATCCCTGTTGGTTTTCACCCGCTGCCAATGGCTGTGCAGTGGCGTGAGGAGGCCAGCAGAGGGAGGCATTGCATCACTTTCAGCACCACAGACACAGCCAGTCCTGCCCAACACAGAGACACACAGATACACACACGGCGTGAAGCTCATCTGGTAACTTAAACTAAACATAAAGAAATGCTCAATTTAGCTTGTAAAATGTTGAAATATGAGTGATAGAGAACTCCCAAATTCCAGTGTTTAAACAAAAAACATCAATGTATTTTTTTAACTCTGAAAGTGAACATTTTACATCAACTATTCACAACTCTGGGACCCTCTTTCTCCTCACTGCTTATTACCCTATCCAACTCTACAGCAATATACTGTTTCAATAAGAGACTTATTAAAATTACATAAAAGTAATTTCAAAACCAAACAGCAGCTGTTGTTTCATCTGACCTCATACCAATGCCCCTTTTCCCATGTTTCCTGGGAACACTGGCTCATGTTAAGGATGTTATGGAAGTGTCGACAATTCAGCATTCTGAAACCTGGTAACACATCCTTCCATGACACTGTCTCTCAGTCTCCCCCTCGCTGTCTATGCCCCAAATCCCTCCCTTGTGGTGATATTTAAACTGATACCCCCGCCATCTCTCTCTGTCAGTGATGTTCACACCCACAGCACTCCCGTATCATGGCACAATGGAGATATGGAGCTGGAAATGGGTGGGAGCTGAACATCCTGTCACTTCCAGCATGGGCTGCAAGTTTCCCCACACTGGGCGGGGATCTAACACAGTGTTACTGAGCAATGCACTGGGGTGGGGTACACAGTCCTACATGCTGGGAGGGTAACTGTTCCTGGGTTACAGATCAATGCACTGAGGTGGTGTACACAGCCCTACATGCTGGGAGGGTATCTGTTCCTGGGTTATAGATCAATGCACTGGGGTGGGGTACACAGCCCTACATGCTGGGAGGGTAACTGTTCCTGGGTTACAGATCAATGCACTGGGGTGGTGTACACAGTCCTACATGCTGGGAGGGCAACTGCTCCTGGGTTACAGATCAATGCACTGGAGTGGGGTACACAGCCCTACATGCTGGGAGGGTAACTGCTCCTGGGTTACAGATTAATTCACGGGTGATCACTGCACAGGTCTCTGTGCTGGTCAGACTGTACGATTGAGGTTTATGGATAATACAATGATATGGTCAGTGCAGCTCCCCGTGCTGGACAGAAATGTAGCCTGTGCACAGTACATCATGTTGGTGGGGTGGGTAGGGGTGAAAGGTGATGGACAGGTCACGGAGTTTCCAGGAAGTTTCCGTCCCCGACATTCTATCACCGACATTCCCCGGAACGTTCTGTACCCGACATTCTATAACTGACATTCCCCGGAACGTTCTGTCCCTGACATTCTATAACTGACATTCCCGGAATGTTCTGTCCCCGACATTCTATAACTGACATTCCCCGGAACGTTCTGTCCCTGACATTGTTTGTTTGTGAACGGCCGGACATCAGTGAATTGAACAAACGATAAGATCCCGAGGGAAGAGATCCTGTTCCAGGGAGAAGGAGACACTGTTCCGAAGGCCCCTCAGGCAGTTCAAGCGGTGAATACGTTTTCCCTGCGTTTACATTTCTTCACGACACAGGATCGAACACAATTTAAACCAAAATACAGAAATTCCCAAACTCCGTTTGTCTTCAGGAAACTGGGAGAGAATCCTTCAGGACAGCAACGTTCCCACCCTCCGTATTAGGAACTGGGAAGGAGTGACCTGTGTCAGCTCTCGAGTGATCGATTGTGTGGGAATGTTCCAGAAACCATCTGTCCTTTTGGATGTGTCTTTGTGTGTTTGGGGAGGGAGGGTTTCTTGTGGTTTATGTCACATTTTTGTCAGTAATTCCGACCTTCCCATTTGTTATTCCAGCTCCAATTATTTTAATAAATCCCTGAATACAGGGACACATTTGACAATCTCACTGGGTCCCCAGTCAAACGGGTCCCTTTGCCTCCAGGCTGATGGATAATGGGTTTGTTTTCCTTCCTCACAGTTAACGTAGTTACCATCTACGTCCTGCTTTATAAAGATTGTGGATTGTCCCCATGTGTCAGACGTTACCTGGGGGCCATGGCAGCGGCGGATCTCCTGGTCATTATCCTCGACCTGATCCTGAGACACATTCCCATTGTTTATCGGGAACAGTTTTATTTCCTGTACTCCGTCCCCGTGTGTAATATCCACGCCGTCCTGCTTTATGCAGCCACTGACTGCTCTGTCTGGTTCACTGTCACTTTCACCTTTGATCGGTTTGTGGCCATTTGTTGCCAGAAGCTGAAAAGTGAATATTGCAGTGAGAAAACGGCGGCTGTGGTTCTGGGAGCAGTGACTGTGCTGAGCTGTTTAAAGAACATTTTCTGGTATTTTATGTTCAAGGCTCGGTATTGGCTGTGGAACGCCCCCTAGTTTTGTGATGTAACAGACGGTGTTCTATTCTCCAGTGTATGGGTCACAATCGAGTTCCTCTACCACATTCTAACCCCGGGTGTCCCATTTCTCCTGATTCTGCTGCTCAATGTTCTCACCGTCAGACACATTTTAGTGACCAGCAGAGCCCGCAGGAGACTCCGCGCTCACACCAATGGGGGCGCTCAGTCTGATACAGAAATGAGAAACCGAAAAAAATCCATCATTTTACTGTTTGTGATCTCGGCCAATTTCATCCTGTTATGGTCAACGTTAATGCTGTATTCTATATGGTACCGGATAATTGATATACTGTATTCCCCTCTGTATCTCCATGGCTTTGTGCAGGAATTGGGTTTCATGCTCCAGCTCCTCAGTTGCTGCACAAACACCGTGATTTATGCCGTGACCCAAACTAAGTTCAGGCAGCAGCTGAAGAATGTGCTGAAATATCCCTTCACCCAAATCCATCCATCCATCAAATTCCCTCATTAATCACACCATCCGGGATTTTCTCATTTCAGTTCAGTGTTTCAGCGATGGACCAGCCTGTCGCTATGGTAACAGACTGAGGGAAGCGCTGGGTTGTCTATCCTTATCCCACAGGGGGCTTACAGGGAAACATTTCAACGTTTCTCACAACTCAGAGGCCAGTGAGAAAAGGCACCATCCCACTGACTGTATCTATCACTTCCATTTGTAACCAAAAAATGTGGATGAAAGCGTGCCGAGCAGCAGAGTGACCAATGTTGTTGTGTGTCTTTGTGTTGGAGAGAGACAGTCTCAGCTCCGAGTCCTGATCCTCAGGGAAGGGGAGGGCACCGAGCCCTGAGCTCAGGAGCTGGGTTTAACTCCCTCTGTCCCCCTCCCCATCCCCTTTCCAACCTGGCCTACCCATTTCATCTCCCCCACTCTTACTCCACATTTCTCCCTCTCTCTCCCTGTACACTCACTCTTTCTCACAACCTCCCCCTTTCACTCTCCCTCGTTCTCCCTCTCACACCAACCGCCCCAACCCCGGTTTCTCCACCTGCCTCCACTCTTCACTTTCCCCTCACCCTCACACTCTCTGCCCTGCCCGTCTCTGCCTCCCTCCAGCAGTTCCATCTCTACCCCATCTCACCCCCACCCACCACGCGGCCCCACGACCAACCACACCCCACCTCCGGTCTCGGGGTCAGAGGGAGAGGGAAGGAGCAGTGAGAAAGAGTGTGTCTGAGAGAGAGGGAGGGAGGGACAGGAGGGAGAGAGATTCAGTCAGAGAGAAACGGAGGGACGTGGGCAGAGAGACAGACACCGATTGAGGACGTTTGAGAGAGAGAAGGTATAGAGAGAGTGAAGGAGCAGGGAGAAGAGGGGGGAAAGTGAGAGATAGGGTGAGAGAGGGTAGGGCGAGAGAGGAGAAGGAGAGAGGGAGGGGAAGGCCAAGAGAGGATGAGGGCGAGATAGTGGAGGGCAAGGGGTAAGGGCGAGAGAGGGGAAGGCGAGAAGGGATGGCAAGGGAAGGGAGGAAAGGCGGGGAGGGCGAGACGGAGAGAGAGGGAAGGGAGGGTGCGAGAGGGGGAGCGAGGGAGGGGATGAAGAGAGGGAGGGGAGGGCGGGAGAGGGGATTGTGAGGGAGGGTAGGGCGAGAGAGGGGAGGGTGAGGGAGGGGATTGAGGGGAGGGCGAGAGGGAGGGAGAGAGCGAGAGAGGGGAGGGTGAGAGAAGGGATGTAGGGAGGGTAGGAGGAGAGGGTGGGGAGTGAAGGGAGGGCAAGAGGGGAGAAGGAGGGAGGGGAGGGCGAGAGAGGGAGGGGAGGGGATGAAAGGCGGGGAGGGTGAGAGGGAGAGAGTGGGTGAGAGAGGTAAGGGAGGGAGGGGAGGGGAGGGCGAGAGAGGTTGAGGGGGAGAGACGGGGAGT